>NW_024042614.1:0-2000 GCF_014851395.1 Micropterus salmoides | reverse complement strand
GACTGAACTGTGAATGAAAAAAAAAATTGAGTGAGAATTGAAAACAGCCTTGTGGGAATGAATTGCGACTGAGAAAAAAAACAACAACTAATAGACCGTGTGAATGTTGAACAAAGGCTTTCTGTAAACAGGATAGAATTTCCTCAGACTACTAGCTTTGTTAAAATTTAATAGAAACATGTAAGAAATTAGAGAAAATATATCTATGAAGATTTTCAGTCATCCAGGTCATGGTTATCCAACGAAGGTTAAAATCAAGGGCAACTGGACTTGGTTGAAGATACTGGAAGACGTTTCGTCCCTCATCCAAAGGACTTCTTCAGTTCATGAGGTCATGAGAACACTGCACCACAGAGCGGAAAACATACCAACAAGCGCCCAGAACCACCTGAAGGGGGCACTTACAGCCTGTGGATACCCTAAATGGACCTTTGTGAAAACAGCCACAAGATCCAAGAAGAACAAAACTACAGGGGAGGAGGAAAAGAAGGTCAAACGCAACAACATTGTGATTCCATACGTGTCTGGAGTATCAGAGAAACTCAGGAGGATTTTCAACAAACATAAGATCCCTGTGTTTTTTAAACCCAAGAACACACTAAGACAGATGCTGGTACACCCCAAAGACCGCACACCCAAACACAAGAAAAGCCATCTAGTGTATGCGGTCCAGTGCAGTGAGGATTGCACAGACCTGTATATTGGGGAGACTAAACAACCACTACACAAACGCATGGCTCAACACAGAAGGGCCAACTCCTCAGGTCAAGACTCTGCAGTCTACTTACATCTGAAGGACAGAGGACACTCGTTTGAGGACCACCAGGTGCACATTTTAGACAGAGAAAATGGATGGTTTGAAAGAGGTGTCAAGGAAGCATCTACACCAGGGTTGAGAAGCCGTCATTGAACAGGGGAGGGGGTCTACGCCACCACTTATCCCCCACTTACAATGCTGTCCTTTCATCACTTCCCAGGAAACTCAACAAACGTGACCTATTGGCCTCAGGTGAAGATACCAACGATGGTCGTTCAGTCTTGGCCACAGGTAGCCTTAACGACTGTCGTCACAGCAACAAGGAACACTAACAAACCAGCGGTATCGACGATCCTGGCAAACGACCCCACTGAGGTTAAATAGCTGAGTTTCCCTGCCGGTCAGTCAGAACTGAAGAAGTCCTTTGGATGAGGGACGAAACGTCTTCCAGTATCTTCAACCAAGTCCAGTTGCCCTTGATTTTAACCTTCGTTGGATAACCATGACCTGGATGACTGAAAATCTTCATAGATATATTTTCTCTAATTTCTTAGAGTGAAGTCTGTGTGAGCATCTTGATATGCCACACCTGTGAGGTGGATGGACTAGCCTGGAACATCCATGTGGACAGTCTCTGTAGCAGATTACAACAACGACTGCACTTCCTGTGTCAACTTGGACTTCATGCTTTTGATCAAAATGTTCGTTAGTCTTTTAGAAACTCATCAGATACATATTCAAATACAATAATCATAGCAGCTGGTTCATTACATGTGTTGTATTTTGTCCTGCATACCTTAAACAGCACTTAATACCTTATTGCTCGACATACTCACTTAGACACCTCCAATGTCCAACAAATTTTACGGTACCAAGGTCGTTTTCTGTAGCTGGTAGGAGAGCATTTCAATATAAGGCCCCTCAAGACTGGAATAACCTTCCTCTTTTCCTGAGATCTATTTCCACATTTCGCTTATTCAAATGGTCACTTTTTCTTTTCTTGAAACTACATGCTCTTGTTATTAAGAATACCAACGGTATTACATATAAATGGTTTATGTAGAAATATATATTAGTATGTATATGAACATGACTCTTTCTGTCTTCATTCTCTTTATCTTGATTTTCTTTGGACATTCCTATGTGAGGTGTGACGTTATCCTGCATGTTACATTTTGTCATAAGGTGTATTGATAAATGACGTATTGGTTGTTTAATGCACTCAGCTGCTTATTTGTCAATA
>NW_024042613.1:0-14219 GCF_014851395.1 Micropterus salmoides | reverse complement strand
TGGTTAAAGAGACTTTGTTGTAACAGAAAGTTCACATGTTAAAGCTCCTCATTATGAGCTGCTCTGGATAAGAGCATCAGCTAAACAGCTGAGATGTAAATGAGATGTAAATGTTGAGAGTTCCTCAACAGATGATGAAGAGGAAGGGCCAATGATGTGAAGGCCCAGATCCATCAGAGTATCAATGTTCTTCCTCTCTCTCCTCCCCTCTCACTGCAGACATGAACCACTGGCTGAGAAACATCCTGATTCTGACTCTCTGGCTAGGTAACTCTTTAAACCTACTGATTGTTCTCCTTTAATCAATCATCTTTATTGATCCATCTCTTCCTCTGCATGTTGTCTTCTTCCTCCTTGTAAAGGAGAAGACAGAGTGACCCAGCCAGCAGGAGATGTCATTGCTGCTGAAGGAGACACAGTTACACTTGACTGTACTTTTGAGACAACAGCTACATATTCCTATTTGTTCTGGTACAAACAAGAAGAAAATGATTACCCAAAGTTTATGCTGCAACGGTACTCTGGAACACAGGATACCCCTTTAGAGAAAGAGAGAGTTGATGCCACTATCAACAAGACATCAGTTCCTCTGAAGATCCAGAAGCTTCAGCTGACTGACTCTGCTGTGTACTACTGTGCTCTGCGGCCCACAGTGACAGGAAACACCAAAACTCTGTACAAGCAAAGACAACAGAATACTCCACAACGTCCACTAGAGGGAGTCACACACTGTTAAACTTCAGTGTGATGATGAAGTCTGGATTTATTTCAACTTGAACAAATTTATGTATTGCTGTCAATATACTGTATGTACTGTTGTACTCCAGTATTGGAGAAAAGCATGTTCACAGTTTGAATTAAGCATGTCTATAAACTGGTTGGCATCAGACTCAGGTTTTCATTGCTTTTGTTCTCATCTTTATAAAAGAAGTTTCTCAGTTTTTCTGTCAGGATCTGATTTCTTGTGGTGTACCACAGGGTTCAATCCTAGGTCCTCTCAGATCAAATTATTTTTAATACACAACATCAGGTTCCATTATTTTGCAGACAATATTGGATTATAGATCCCATCATAAAATCCATAAATCATGGCAGCTGGTTTAATTCATGTGAAGTTCTGGTGTTCCAGACCTTCCTACAACTGAGTGAGTCTATAAATTTCACTTATTTTTGCCCCTTCAGCTGAAGGGAATAATCTTATATTCCAATAGGCTACAATTGCATTAAATTTCAATCCACCCAGCAGTGATATCCAAACCAACAATACAGTATAATATCTGAAATGCAAGCATTAACCAGATGGCAGTAACAAAGATGTGTTCAATAATATATATAACTAAATTATTGGAAAATGGCGGCGGCAGAAATGGAAAATGGAAAATTGTGGAAAAGGGAAATAGCAAACGAAAACGGGGGAAAAAGAGTAAGCAAAATGAGAGTTCTCACTCAGAGGAAACCGATAATGAGCAACATCTAGCTTCAACAGAAGGTAGAAACGAAGAGTACAAAGTAATGATTAAACGACTTCCCGTGATGGCGGAGCAGCGCTCAGTCGCATCCACAGAGCGGTTTGCTTAATAACAGTTTTCTGTCCTCCCAACTTTGCTGTTAACGACGGTGGAACTACATTATTGCAGTCGGAAACGTTCTTTCGCCATAGTATGTCCGAACAAAAGCAAAATAGGAAACAGAAATGCAAAGACAGAGCTCAAGTGCTGAAGCTAACGGATAACAACTACCTTGCTAGCCAAAAAGAAAACAACGGCGGGAAAATGGACGACGACTTTTCAACGGACTCGGAGGCTGCTACACGGTTGGTAGCCCCTCTTCCAGCCCTGCCTTCAAAGTAAAAAGGAAAGAAAAGAGCGACTTGTCCCTGGAGGATCTTCAGGCTAACATTCTAGCTGCAGTTAACCAGAGAGCTGATAACCTGGAACTGATGGTAAGAGACAACAAGTCAGGCATCGAAGAGCTGAAAACCTCCATGAATTTTGCCTTCGCTGAAATCGAAGCTTTGAAAAATGACAACAAAAAGTTATCTGAGCTCTGCAACAGTAATGAAAAAACTATAAAACTCATGGAAATTCGGCTCACTGAGACTGAAAGATACAGGCGGAGATGGTCTCTAAGGCTGTATGGGCTACCAGAGGAAAAGGAGGAAAATGTAAAAAGAAAGGTGATAGACATTTGTCAGCAGATTGCTCCTAACCAAAATATGAATCAAGCCATTGATGTCGTACACCGAATTGGAAGGAGGGACGCTGGCAACACGCATCCTCGCTCCGTGATCATCCTCTTCGCCTTCCGCACAGCGAGGGACGACATCTGGAAAAATGCACGAAACCACACTTTCCTGAGGGAGAAGAGGCTCCGCTTTGGCGAGGATCTCACTCAGGCTGACAAGAAGACCCGAGAGAGGCTGTGGCCCCGCATCGAAGAAGCGAGGAAACAAGGAAAGCGAGCTTTTTTCAGAGGAACCCGAGCCTTCATAGAGGATGTGGAGATCCTTTAAGAGGGTTCCTAATGAGCTACACTAGGAACCTGTGCCCTATCTTTCTGTGGCTGTTTTAAGGGGTAAGAACATCTGTTCAGGTAACTGTTCTAATACCTATGTTGGCTAACGCTATATCTATTCAGAGGGCTGAATTCCATCCTCTCGCAGGGTTTATTATATATTAATAATAACTAATAATAATATACATACATATATAAATACATATTATACTTTATATTAACCCAATCAGTCATTTATGAATAACACAAGCACTCTGTAATTACTTTAAAATGTTCCAAATCCACTTTTAAGAGGCAGAAGCTGTTATTGCTTAGGTTGTTTTCTCTCGTAAAGAGAACTGTTCTTTAGAGGTTGATGAAACTACTTTCTACAAATGCCAGAGGACTACGAAACATTGTTAAAAGAAAAGCCATCTTCATTTTTTGTAAGGACTACGATGCTGATATTATTTTCATCCAAGAGACTCACTCATGTAAAGAGGTCGAAAAGTTATGGAAGAGTCAATGGGGAGAGGACATCTGGTTGACTCATGGATCCAACCACTCAGCAGGGGTTGCTACTCTCACTCATAAATTTAAAGGAAAGGTTGTTAATACCGTTAGGGATACCAATGGTCACTGGATTATTACTATTACCTGTTTGGAAGATGCATTTTTTATTTTAGGCAACGTCTATGGGCACTGCTCACTCTCTCATAATTCGAAACTTTTGGAGGAGCTGGACTCGGTTTTAAATGAGCTGATGTCTAAATATCCTGTAGCTAAGGTTATTTTGGGCGGTGACTTTAATATGGTTATGGATAACCAATTAGACAGGTGCCCGCCAAAACTAGCTCCAAACTCAAAAAAACTAATTGACTTTACAAAAAGACTGGATCTCATTGATATATGGAGGGAAAAAAATACATTGTTGAAAACATACACGTGGAGCAACAGAAACCATACGCTACAGTCCAGAAGAGATTTCTGGTTGATCTCGGCTGAGTTAGAGCCCTCCGTTGAGTCATGCACTGTCTCTCCTGCTGTTCTGACAGACCATAAGGCCATCTCTTTATCTATTCAGGTCAGCAAGGAACAAAGAGGGAGATTCTCCAGCGGTTACTGGAAATTAAATAATTCTCTATTATCTCATGAGGAACTAAAAATGAAAATAGAACTCCTTATCTCAGAACAATGGGAAGCTGCAAGAAAAGGGAATCATTTTGGGACATCATGGGAACTTCTCAAATACAAAATTAGAGGCGTCTGCTCGGGTTATGGCAAGATAATGGCACACAAAAAGAAGAACATAACATACACGCTAATCAACAATATAAACATACTTACTGAAAAAAAGCAGCTGAGCCAAGAAGATAACAATGCCTTATTAGACTTACAAAATCAACTAGACGTTTTATATGAGAACAAAGCAAAAGGAGCTTTTATAAGGTCACGTAGGAGTTGGATGGAACAGGGAGAGAAAAACAGCAGATATTTCTTTACCATGGAAAAAAGAAGACAAGAAATCAATACTATAAGAAAACTTAATATTGGGGAAAAGATTAGTGAGGACAGTAAATAAATATCAAACTATATATGTGCTTTCTACGAACAACTTTACTCAAAAGATAATAATCTCAAAGATCCAAATGAAATCTTTAACCTTATTGACTCACCTAACTGTGTGGATGAAGAATATAATAAAATCTGTTGTCAGGACATAACTATTGAGGAGATTAATTGGGGAATAACTCAGTTAAAGAACAATAAATCACCAGGCTGTGATGGCCTCACTTCTGAGATGTATAAATGTTTCTCTGAGTCATTAGGTAAATTTCTCCTAGCTGTCTTCAAAGAATCTCTGGACAGAGGGGAACTCCCTCTCTGAGGCAAGGCGTCATAACACTTATTCCAAAACCTCACAAAGACTCTCTACTAATTGAAAATTGGCGACCCATTACATTGCTAAATAATGACTATAAGATTCTAGCATCTATCTTTGCAAAACGTCTAATCTAAATTACACACTTTAATTGATGAATGCCAATCTGGTTTCATGAAAGACCGTCACATAGCCAATAACATTCGCTTAGTTCTGGATCTGATGGAATACAAAGACTTTCTAGATGATGAACACCTTATCCTATTCTTAGACTTTCAAAAAGCTTTTGACACGGTAAGCCACAAATTTATTATTGACACTTTAAAATTTTTAATTTTGATCAGAATTTTATTAATGCTGTGAAAACTCTGTACATGGGAGGAAACAGTTGTGTTAAATTGGCGAATGGAACCTCACTTAGATTTTACATAAAGAAAGGGATCCGCCAAGGCTGCCCCACATCGCCTCTTTTATTTTTGATTGTAGCCCAAATCCTTTGTGTCCTAATTCACAAGAGTTCAATCAAAGGAATTACATTAAACGAAAGAGAAATAAAAATATCACAGCTGGCTGACGACACAACCCTGTTTCTAAAAAATGAATCCCAAATAGGAATTCCACTAAAGGTTGTGAATAAATTCTCTGAAAGCTCAGGATTGATACAAACACAATTTCTCCCCTCACAAATGCTTTATCTGGAACAACAGGAACATCATATATAGAAACAAGACTCTCTTTATACAAAACTGGTTTAAACATGACATTGTACTGGTAGCCCAACTGTTAAATAACTCAAATCAAATTTTAACATATGAAGACTTTACTCATAAATTTAACTTTCATCCTCCAAGAAAAATTTGACGTTGTAACCAGAGCTATTCCCAATGGGATCATAACCTTACTTAGAGGTGAGAAAGATCTGGATCAAATGAATGTATTTTTGTCCAGCAGTGTTTTAATAAATGGTCTATCTTTTCTAGACAAAAAAGTCAACAACAAAGTAATTAAGAACCTTTTATGTGCAAAATCTATCCCTGCATGCAGGCACAAATGGACCCCCCGGTATGAAAATATTAATTGGAATAGAGCATGGAGTAACCCACAAAATTTTTAATTACAAACAAAGTTAAAGAAATATCATTTAAAATTCTTCACCATTGTTACCCCTGTAACGAGATTATCTCGAAATTTATCCCTACTGTAGACGAAAAATGCTCCTTCTGCTCTCTGGAAACAGAAACGTTGGACCATTATTCTATAGCTGTTCATACAGCTCTTCTATGTGGAATGATATACAAGGCTTCATTAATGGACACTTTGGCTCAAACGTAAAAATATCCAATTTTGACATTTTATTTTATTTCTCTGATTCAAACTCCTCTGTACAATACATAGTCAATCTATTAATCTTGCTTGGAAAATTCTTTATTCATAAATCAAAATTTATGAAGAACAAACCTCTTTTCAATGTTTTTAAATTTGACTTAAAAAATGATATAGTCTGTATTTCTGGACTGAAGAGTAAATCAGCATCAAAATGTTTACAACATTTATCTAATATAACTTTATAATTAATTTAACTGATATTTATTGTTTGACACTCTGGCTGTATACTTTATTTTTGTTTTTAATTTATTTATTTTGTTGTTTGTTTTTGTTATTTATGTTTTTTTCACTGTCTTTGTTTTTTCTTCCTTATAAAAACGTGAACTGTAACTATATAATTCTTGTAATAAATTAAAAAAGTAATGATTAAAATGATTCAGGAGGGAGCCTCATTCGACGAGTGGAACCCGGTTCATTTAACAAAAGCTATAAACAAGTTGGTTGGCAATGTGAAAAGTGCACGAGTAATGAGAAATGGAGCACTGATGGTTTTTTGCAGGGACACTGATCAGCAAAGGAAGGCTGTTCTGCTTAACAAAATTGAAGATAGTGCGATATGTTATGGAATGAAGGGTTACTTGTCAGTAGAACAAGTGAAGGAAAATGTGGAAGGAGCACGGGTAGCCGAGGCAAAACGCTTGAAAACAACACGTAATGGTGAAAGATGTGACAGCTTGTCTGTTATGATTGTTTTTGATGAGGAAAGTCTACCATCTAAAGTATATATAGGTTATATGTGCTACGATGTCAAACATTATGTTCCCCCACCTCTGAGGTGCTTTAAGTGTCAAAAATATGGACATGTAGCAGCTGTATGTAAGGGCAAACCAAGGTGTGGAAGATGCGGTGGTGAACATGAGTACGGGAAATGCGTAAATGGAGCTAAGCTAAAATGCTGTAACTGTGGAGGAGAACACAGCTCGGCCTACAGGGGATGCGAGGCTAGTAAGAGAGCTGTAGAAATACAGAGAATTAAAACATCAGAAGGGACAACATACGCTGAAGCACCAACAGAGTAGGTTGGCAACCAGACGGACCAAACAATAAACAAGCTAGTGCAGAATGTAAAAAGTCAAGAACATGTGAGGGATGTGACAAAATCAAGGAAGACACTATTGGTGGGGAAAAAATGAGTTTGTTTTGTTTATGGTCGAAGTGGTAAATTGCTCTGTGCAAACAGAAGAAAACAGAAAAAATCTAAATAATAGTTGAAGCAGCAGAAAAGTACTTGGGAATCAAGGGGTTAGTGTGGGAGGAGGTTGAGGAACAATTAAGTGGAAACACCAGCTCACAAGCACTGTCATGGGGTGGTGGATCTTCATGATCCTAACTATACTGCAATGGAATGCAAGAAGTCTAATTGCTAATGGACAGGAATTTAAGCATTTTATCTCAAACCTCCAAGATAAACCCAATATACATGCATACAGGAAACATGGCTAAAACCACAATGGGACTTTGTAATTCAGGGTTACACAGCAATTAGGAATGATAGGGTGAATGGAAAAGGTGGTGGGGTAGCAACGTTTGTGCTAAATGGGACAAGGTTTAGTTTGATGAGTGTAGGAAAAGAGCATGAAGCAATAGTAGTCAAAAGCTGAACTAACAATAATTAATTATTATAACCCTTGCAATAGATTAAATATAGACACATTGAATACTGTGGGTGGGCAAACACGGGATAAAGTGGTCTGGTGCGGTGATTTTAATGCACATAGTACACTGTGGGGAAGTAAAAAGACAGATACTAATGGATTAATCATAGAGGAATTAATTGTGGATAAGGGATTAGTTTGCATGAATGATGGAAGTGGCACCAGATACAACAGTGTTCAAAATACAGAAAGTGCAATTGACTTAACATTAGTATATCAGGGAGTAGCAGGCATTTCAGATAATTTATTAGTCGAAGCCAGAAAGTGCAGAGATGAACCCAGGTGTCAATATACAGAAGAGCACAACAACTGATGATTTAGATGTACCATTTAGCTTATTTGAGTTAAGGAGGGCTATCTCAAAGACAAGACAATCATCTCCAGGGAAGGACAACATCTGTTATAGCATGTTAGCTCACTTGGAAGATAGTGCACTTCCTGTAGTTTTAAGATTATTTAACCAGATTTGGGAAACAGGCAAAATACCAATAGCATGGAAACAATCAATCATAGTACCAATAGTAAAAGCTGGGAAAGATCCATCAGACCCCTCAAGTTATAGACCAATAGCACTCACGTCACAGTTGGGGAAAACCATGGAACATATGATAACAGACAGATTAACATTCTCTATAGAAAGCAGAGATCTGTACTCACCAGATCAAAGTGGGTTTCGCAAAGGGAGAAATACAATGGACTCTATTTTATGTTTGGAATCTGAAATCAAAAAAGCTCAGACAAATGGGGAGGTTGTGGTAGCTGTTTTTTGATATTGAAAAAGCATACGATAGGTTATGGAAGGAAGGGTTACTTATCAAATTAAATAAATTAGGTGTAGGTGGTAGACTGTACAACTGGGTGTCGGACTTTTTATTTGGCAGGGCAATAGAGGTCAGGGTGGGCATAGAATGTTCAAGACTCTATAAAGTTGAAAATGGCTCCACAAGGCAGTGTGTAGTCCAGTACTATTTAACATCATGATCAATGATATTTTTGAAAAAGTGGACACAAGTATGGAAGTCCTTGTATGCAGACGATGGCACCCTATGATAAGAGGACGGAATTTGAAATTTATTCAGAAAAAATTACAGGCAGCAATTGTGGAGGTGGACAGTGGGCAAATAACTGGGGTTTTAAGTGTCGGGTGCAAAGACACAAGTGATATGTTTTTCCAGGAGACATAAAGAAGTGTCCTTAAAATTATATGATCAAACCCTCGAACAAGTAAAAGTTATCAGACTGTTTGGAGTGTTGTTTGATGAAAAGTTGACCTGGAAACAGCACACCGATAAGGTCAAAGACAAATGCAAAAAATCAATAACCTTTTATAAGATGTCTGTCAGGAAGGGACTGGGGGGCCACTACAACATCATTGCTTAAAATATATCAGACCTTGATGAGATCTACACTAGATTATGGATGTATAGCATATATGTCAGCAGCAGAATGGCATCTTAAAAAACTAGATGTGGAACAGGCACAAGCGTTAAGGACATGCAGTGGAGCATTTAAGACCTCTCCAGTGGCTGCCATGCAAGTGGAATGGGGGAACACTAAGAATAAGAAGAACAAGAATTATGCTAACATACTGGGCTAATCTTCAGGGACACTGTAGCTCTCACCCGCGCTAAAGCCAGCCTAGAAGAATGTTGGGAACACAATAAAAGTAGCTGTTTCAGTTTTGGATGGGTGGGAAATGCGAAAGCAGAAACTTGGCCTGTGCAGTATAAAATATATCCCAGTAGTCCCATATCCAGATCTCCTCCGTGGTTTTTTGTAAATCCATCCATTGACCTGCATATACAGCAAATAATCAAAAAGAAACCCAAGCAACACATGAAGCAAGAAGACAAGCAGAAAGTTACATAGAGCAGCACTATAGAGATAACCACATGGTCTTTACTGATGGCTCTAAAGATCCAGAGACCGGACGGACAGGAGCTGCCATATACATCCCAGCATACAAACTAAGCATTAAAAAGAGATCATCTGTCAGTATATACAGTTGAGCTTATGGCCATTTTGATGGCATTACAGTGGATAGAAGAAAATAAGGAAAGCAAGGTGGTCATTCAGATAGCTGGGCAGCGCTCACCAGTATTAAATCTGTTAAGTCCTGTAGGCTGGATCTGGTATTTAGTATTCATAGCTCTCTATGTAGATTATATCATAAGGGCTGGACTGTCTGCTTTGTTTGGGTTCCTGCCCATGTAGGGGTAGAAGGAAATGAAGACGCTGATATTCTGGCAAAACAAGCACTTAAATCAAAGTCAGTTGATATACAAGTTCTGCAAGTAAATCTGAAGCTAAAACAGTCATTAAAGAGAAAATGCAAAAAACTTGAACCCAGATCCCTGCTTGAGGATGAGAACAGGTGAATGAAACATACAAACATTTGGATGACCTTGGGTAAATCCATAAGCTAAAATAAATGACTTGAAATGAACTGTGTATGTGTTGTATTTATCCAATCATGATTTCAACTCTTCTGACTAGTACTTAAATAACTGAAATGAAATGACATGAAATGACAAGCCATGTGACCATTGATGCTAGCCCATATGCTAAAGGTAATGCTAATGCTAAAAGTCCTATGCTAATGTTCAGCTAAGGTTAGCTCAGCATGCTAAGACCAATGCTACCGCTGGCTTAAATAAAGGCATGAGGTAGCCCCATGACACGCACCTTAATCACTTTTGTAATGTAGTTATGCATGATACTTTTAATGTATTTTTCTTGCAGTACTTGTTGAAACATTGTTCTGATGTACATTTACATTGAAGTCTAACTACTTTGATACGGCAGCTAACAGAATACAGTGAGTGAACTCAGGTAACTCAGCAAAGGCTGCACCAAAGCAACAAAGACTGACGATACTATAAAGGAGAGAGACATTTCCTTCAGACAGGGACAAGGCCAAAAGGATTACCAAGATTAAATTCAAAGCTGTGGTAGAGAATTACAGGTTTATACAGTCTTTTGGAGTCACGGTGCGCCCTACCCTCTGGATATTTCAGACACTGTCCTACTAGAGCTTTACAACAAGGCCTGTGACCACCTATGATGTGTTTTATCAGATGAGATGACAGCTATTATTCAACTGTCAAGCATACAGGTATCAGATCAGGACTCTGTGTGGACAGATACGTCATATTAAAAGACTGAGCAAAGCACCTGTAGGGGACAAAAGAACCTGATCAGGACGTCCCTAATGAAATGTCCTCCATGTTCCCAGAATAGAGAGCAGGTCTTCAGGTAGGCTTCCTTCTAGTGGGACCTGCCTCGGTCTCACAATGGTGTGAAGAACTGAAAGTGGACATTCAGGAAACATTTCTCTGAGGCAGAGCTGCTCTGGATGCACAAATAATCTCACTGGCTGAACTGAACTTTGGTAGACAGCCAATCTCTAAAAAGGGGATTCTCTGGCCCCGCCCACTGAAGTCCAACTCAACCAATGAGATTCTTTGCGTCTCCAGAGCAGAAATGTTTGAGGAACTAAAAGCACAATCAGCTTGATGTTGAGGAGAAGGGCTGTGCAGCAGAGAGGCTGTTTAGTTTCTTCATTCTACTGCAGTGGAAGAACATTGCTCATCTGCTGTCTGTCTGGCTTTAACAACTCCAAAGACATGTTGCTTTACCTCTTTTTACTTTGCTCTCACTTCATAGGTGAGTGTTGGAACACAGATGAAAGGCTCATTAACCTGCTGGATTAACCAGATATTTGGTCTACATTTCAGAACTAGAGGTTTCTCTGTGGAAGGGAACAACTTCCATGATAGAAACAGACATTTGGTTTATTGAATGAATCCAGAAAGTCAAGAACCTCCGTTGAGTCTCTTGATGTTAGAATCTCTTGCAGACTAACTGACATGAATGACTCATTTTGCAGCCCTGGGTTCCATGAACAGCATAACGCCAGAAAGTCCTGAAGAACATGTTGCAGAGGGAGGAAACATCAACCTGACCTGTAAATATGAGGGTTCATCACAATATCCAGTGGTACCAACAATACCAGAGATCCAGACCAGAGTTCCTGCTCTCCATCACAGAGAGTGGATCGATTCATCCAACTGGTTCAGTTTTCTCAGCTCACATTAATAAAGAAGAGAAACGTGTGAATCTGAGATCATCTCAGCTAAAGTGACAGACTCTGCTGTGTACTACTGTGCTCTGCAGCCCACAGTGACAGGAAACACCAAAACTCTGTACAAAAACCTTTGGAGCAAAGACAACAGAATACTCCACAACGTCCACTAGAGGGAGTCACACACTGTTAAACTGCAGTGTGATGATGAAGTCTGGATTTGTTGAAGTGGTGATAGAAGCAACTTTAAATGAAGCACTACAGATAAAAAATTAAACAGAATTTGAATCATGTATATCCATAATACTTCCAAAGTATCTCCAATTCCACTCTAGCAGACTGTTTTCACAGACAATTGTAACACACCCTGAAGGACCTTTTTTGTTGGTGACTGTAACCATTGCAAGCTGAAGCTGTGCTGCCTGGTTTGAAGCAATATCTAGACTGTAATACTAAACCCCCATTGCACCTCTCACCATAATGTTGTCCATTTAATTCCCACCTACAAGTCCCTGCTCAAAAGCAGGAGAGCACAAGTAAAAGTGTACATGTTTGGAGCAATGATGGCATTGAGACCTTAAAAGGCGGCTTTTCCTGTAACAGCTGGGACCTCTTCCATAGCCTGGGCTTAGAGGAGGCAACAGGCACCATCTGCAGTTTTGTAGAGATGATGTTAACCAAGGGTATTATAGTTTCGGATTTTTCATTAGTTTTAATTTTTATTTCGTTTTGACTTTTGGTTTTGCTAGTTTAGTTTTTATTAGTTTTAGTTTAGTTTTAGTCTTTGTCGCTGCACGATGCAGCTCAGTTCAATTTAGTTTTTTCACAAAACATTAAAATACAAGGACAATCAGAACTATTTGTGAAAAGGGACACCCTTTTTCAAGCTATCTATCTATCTATATACTGACATCCACCATTGTGTACCTGAGCAAGACACTACGCTCAGACCTTGACCTCTGACATGTAAAACAATATAGTCGCTTTGGATAAAAGCGTCCGCTATGTATTGTCTAAATAAATACTACAAATAAATGAAGCACATGCAATCTACAGTATAATTTTTAACCTACATACAGAAAACCCTCACATACTCAGTGGTGCCAAGAAATTCAACAACAGGTCTCTAGCAGCCTGAAGGCAAGTCTGACTGGAAAGCAGTTTGTTAATCAAAAAAAGGTATTAAAACAATGTGAAGCAAAGAGACAGGCTGGCTGAGATATCAATGACCCCGTGAAACACACTAGCTGACATGCAGTAAATAATGACCAGCAGACAGTTGACCAGCAGCAAGGGGAGCTCGCACTCAATGTACAAGCGGCAAGTTCGTCTTACATGCAGGATGAGCTCTAAGCCAGACCACCAGAACAGAACAAGGAAATAAAACCAGCTAAGCTGTTAATTTCATTGACGAAGACTATGACGAAAAATATTCGTCAACGAACCTTTTTCACAGACGAAAACTAAATAAAAACTAAATAAAAAGTCAGATATGATGACGAAGACTGACGAAATATAACTGACACTTTAGTCAACGAATAAAAATTAGACAAAAATATTAGGGAGGGACGAATGGAGAAGAGATTCAATCATCACTACTCTTTTTGTGGGACAAGTTTGGAAGAAATCCAATCAGAGCGAATCTCATGGCCGCCTGTAAACCGTGTGGAGCAAAGATCTCTGGGAAAAACACCACCAACTTGAAGCGACATTTACAGACGACTCATCCGGAAATACATGCGAAAGTAAGCATACATGCTAAGCTTATTTTATCAGATAAACCCGTGTTTCCGCTAACTTGGAATAAAATAGAAGCTAAAGGAAACCAGCTTGAGCTATATTGATTAGACGATTGTCTCGCTGAATTAATATGAGCATAAATATTAAATGTCCTCAAATTGAATCAAATGTGTAAAATGTATTATAGTAACGTTAGATGTTGTGGCGTTATATGACTGGACGAAGGGTGTGTGAGTGAGAGACAGAGAGAGAGGAGAGATCTGAGGAGATTGGGCAAAAAAAACCCAACTTGATTTCCCCTTTATTCACCTCACAGATACAGAAGACATCTGATGACAAAGATGACCGTAGGCCAAGTGGAAATAAAGCTAGTGCTAGTGCAACCCAGCAGCAGGCCATCTCTACAGCTTTCCTAAGTTCTTCAAAGTACAAAACTGAATGGAAGGAACAACAGACCAAGGAGCAGGCCATAGCTAGATGGATTGGACGCACAGGTTTACCACTCACAACAATTGAGGACGAGGACTTTGTGCTAATGATGGAGATAGTAGATAGGAGACTAACAGTTCCAAAGAAAACAAAATGAGCTATTTGATTGAAACACAGTATGAACATGAAAGACAAAATTCAAAGAGAGACTGGCTGCTGCCCGGAGAGTTTCCATTGGCCTTGACTTGTGGACAAAAAGGACTGACAGCCTCCTTCCTTGCTATAAGCGCACGCTACTTTGTGTTGAACAAAGTAAACCTGTACACATATTGTTGGCCCTTGAACAAGTAGCTCACCCACACACTGCACAGTCTATTAAGGCATGTGTGGACAAATGAATGCAAGAGTGGGGCATACCAAGGAGAAGATCCTGACGGTAAGAACGGACAATGGGAGTAACATGGTGGCAGCCTTTAAAAACACCACAGCAGAAGAAACCAGCTCTGAGGATGACTCCCCTGGGTCCCACGATGGAAAGTGACTCTGAAAT
>NW_024042612.1:0-22722 GCF_014851395.1 Micropterus salmoides | reverse complement strand
GGTTTAAATTGAGTTTTTATTTCAAGGAGATTTTTTCTTATAAGAATCAGAGCTGTAAACTTGAAACTTGGAGTCGGGAAAAATTACTTGAAAAAGACTCGTGATTTGTCTTCTGTGAGACGAGATTTACCTGAGACTTGAAGGCAAAAAGCTGAGGAAACATCAAACGTGACGTGGTTCTGGTTATTGTGCCATTGTAAGTTAAATATTAAACACTGATGGACTGAAGAAACTTGCTTTTTGACTTGCAAGGCACATCTCAAAGACTTGGGGTTGCCCTCTAAAGAAGTAAGACTTGACTTGAACTTGGGACTAGACATGCACACTAAAGACTGCATTCTGTCTGAAGCAAAAACAAAACACATCACTAATGTATGGATACACCCAAAGGATTAATGTTAGAATGAATGAGGAGTGACATTTTATGGTTGTCTTGGCCCCGGGTAAATGTCCATGTGCGCTTTTGCATGAATTAGAAATAAAACATATTGCTTCTTTACATATTTGACTGGGTCCCAGACTGAAACCATCTAGTGCTTTATGTCAGTTTACTCAGGTACAGTGTCCATGATCTAGCCTACATGCTGCCTCCTGCAGGGAAAAATAAAACAGCATAATTAGGGCCCGAGCACGACCGTGTGAGGTCCCTATTGAATTTGCTCGGATTATTAGGGCCCGAGCACGACCGTGTGAGGTCCCTATTGAATTTGCTCGGATTATTTTTAGGGCCCGAGCACGACCGTGCGAGGTCCCTATTGAATCTGCTCGGATTATATATTTAGGGCCCGAGCACGACCGTGCGAGGTCCCTATTGAATCTGCTCGGATTATTATTTTTTTTTTTTTTTTTTTTTTTTTTTTTTTTTTTTTTTCTGCAAAGTAGGCCCAAATGACATGGCCTAAACATACTCGAAAACTCACCAAAATTTGCAAACATGTCAGAACCGGTGAAAAATTTCGTATTCTACAAGTTTCACACATGGGCGTGGCAAAATGACTCGCTAGCGCCACCTTGAAAATTGGAAATGATTAGCCCCTCGTTCACGTTCAACCTACATCTACGAAATTTTCTGGGGACATGTATCGTATCAAGACGCACAAAAAAGCCTCAAGAACCCATAGCCTAAAGTCAACAGGAAGTCGGCCATTTTGAATTTTATGGCCATTTTTGGATGATTTACACACTTCGTACTTTAACGAACTCCTCCTAGGGATTTAGTCGGATCGACGTCAAATTTCTGCTGTGCCTTCTAAAGGCATTGACGATGAAAAGTTGTGCTATTTGCGAGTTTTCGTCAAT
The DNA here is from genome assembly GCF_014851395.1 of Micropterus salmoides. Lineage (NCBI taxonomy): Eukaryota > Metazoa > Chordata > Actinopteri > Centrarchiformes > Centrarchidae > Micropterus > Micropterus salmoides. The sequence continues at coordinate 21,423 of NW_024042612.1, read as the reverse complement.
GGGCGTGTCCGTGGCGTTGATGATTCGCAATGAAACAGGAAGTTGTTGTAACTTCAGTGTACATGCTCACATCTGGACCAAACTGTACATGTAGGATGAGAGTCCCGCCCTGAACACATGTACATGCCGACATTCACCCACAGTCATAGCGCCACCTGCTGGCAACAGAAAGTGACCTTTAACGAAGCAGCCCCCGCCGCACGTTTCACCTACGTGCACGAATTTTCTGTGGTACGTGTATCATGTCCAGACGCACAAAAAAGCCTCTTGGAGCCATAGCCTAAAATCAACAGGAAGTCGGCCATTTTGAATTTTACGTCAAATTTTGGATGATTTACACACTTCGTACTTTAACGAACTCCTCCTAGGGATTTAGTCCGACCGACCTCAAATTTGTGCTGTGCCTTCTAAAGGCATTGAAGATGAAAAGTTGTGCTATTTGCAAGTTTTCGTCAATGGGCGTGTCCGTGGCGTGGCGTCAAAGATCAGCTCTTCGCCATGACACGGAAGTTGTCGTAACTTCAGTGTACATGCTCACATCTGGACCAAACTGTACATGTAGGATGAGAGTCCCGCCCTGAACACATGTACATGCTGACATTCACAGACAGTCATAGCGCCACCTGCTGGCAACAGGAAGTGACTTTTAACGAAGCAGCCCCCCCGCACGTTTTACCTACGTGCACGAATTTTCTGTGGTACGTGTATCTTGTCCAGACGCACAAAAAAGCCTCTTGGAGCGATGCCCAAAATTCAACAGGAAGTCGGCCATTTTGAATTTTACGTCAAATTTTGGATGATTTACACACTTCGTACTTTAACGAACTCCTCCTAGGGATTTAAGTCCGACCGACCTCAAATTTGTGCTGTGCCTTCTAAAGGCATTGAAGATGAAAAGTTGTGCTATTTGCAAGTTTTCGTCAATGGGCGTGTCCGTGACGTGGCGTCAAAGATCAGCTCTTCGCCATGACACGGAAGTTGTCGTAACTTCAGTGTACATGCTCACATCTGGACCAAACTGTACATGTAGGATGAGAGTCCCGCCCTGAACACATGTACATGCTCACATTCACAGACAGTCATAGCGCCACCTACTGGCAACAGGAAGTGACTTTTAACGAAGCAGCCCCCGCCGCACGTTTTACCTACGTGCACGAATTTTCTGTGGTACGTGTATCTTGTCCAGACGCACAAAAAAGCCTCTTGGAGCGATGCCCTAAAATCAACAGGAAGTCGGCCATTTTGAATTTTACGTCAAATTTTGGATGATTTACACACTTCGTACTTTAACGAACTCCTCCTAGGGATTTAGTCCGACCGACTTCAAATTTGTGCTGTGCCTTCTAAAGGCATTGAAGATGAAAAGTTGTGCTATTTGCGAGTTTTCGTCAATGGGTGTGTCCGTGGCGTGGCGTCAGAGATCAAGTCTTCGCCATGACACAGGAAGTTGTTGTAACTTCAGTGTACATGCTCACATCTGAACCAAACTTTACGTGCTTGATAACTCTCCCACCCCGCTATGGAGGACCGATCCTGACACAGTCAGAAATAAATACAGAAATAAATAAATGCTCAATAAATAAATAAGCATCCAATTAAATACACAAAAAATTAAGTAAATAAATAAATGTAGGTAGTAATTAAATTATACAAGGAGACATAAATGTATATATTTTAATTAGTGCCTTTACTTATTCACCTTTGTTATAATTACCTTATTTGTTTATTCAACTTTATTTATTACTAATTTTTTTAATGTATTTATTTATGTGTGTGTTTAATATTTTTGTCTGTTTTATTCTTCCTTTGTATTTATTTACCTTATTTATTTTCACCCATGGTATTTATTTCTGCCTGTCTTAAATTTTTGTATGCATTTCTGCCTCACTATGCAAATGAGGAGGGGCTGTGTCTCAAGGGGTCATCTTCTCTGCTATTGGTGGACCAGTCAGACAGGAGAGCTCCTACTCTGCCTGCAGACATCAACGATCTTGCCCCTCACACAGTCAGATGGCTTCCTTCAGTGCGCTGAGGTGTTTAACAACTCTGAAGACAATACTACCAGCAATGTCTTCCTTCTCTTTTCACGTAGAAGCACCGACAGACAGTGCTTTCAGTTTGCTGCATGCATGGACACAGACCTGCGGTATAGGGAGAAGCACACGGTCAGCTGGCTGCAGCTAAATCTGGAGTGCACTCGTATTCAATTCTGTATGGTAAATTCAGTTTTAACGGAGCAGAGCGAGCTGACAGGCAGAGTTAGAGACTTTTTCTGTCTGTTTCTCTCTTTACAAAGACGCATGTTGCAGTCAGAGTCTTCTCTGAGATGCGAGCACGACATACAACACAATTTATCAAATTACACAACGGATATACAGTATGAAAATAAGATTGATTGGATTATACTCACAGGAAGTATAAAACCTCTTACATGGGTCTATTAAAAGTAAAGTAACACAAAAATGTCAGGGAAATTACTTTACTTAGATTTAAGTACTGCAGTTGTACATTTGAAATACCTTCCTACCTTTCTGATAGGAAGCCTTCTTGAGGTGGTATAAAACATTTCTTCTTATATTCTGATTTGAGTTGTGGACAACTATGACCACATGAATTAAAAAATTAAACATTTCACTGCCCAAGTCAGCTATAACACAAGTCTTGTTCATCAGACTACATGCTGTACAGTATTTGTGGACAGATTTTGTCCCAGGATTTCTTATGCATTTCTTCTTCTTCGTTGCATGATTTAGAATAATAAGGTGAGAAATGGGTCTATTCTGAGTTCATCCTGCACTGCAGCAGCTAATAAAGTCCATTTCATCCCAAAAACGCTTTTCTTTTAGGCAGGCTGGAGCAGAAAACAACTCACCTTTCTCAAGTTGTACAGTAATGTCACATGTGTATGAAGGTGGATCAAACAAGCTAATCTTAAATGTCAAAGTAGAGAGGAGCCTAGTAGGCCTATTTATTTTCATTCATTACACAATATGAATAAGCTATGCAGACAGTTGTAAAGAAAGAACATCTTTTTCTTCTGTTCTCTACTTGTTATAGTTACACAGTATTAGGGGTGTGGGCTGTATTAAAAGTATCCACTGTTCTCCCATGCTCTAACACACAGTAACGATGAAATGTGTGCTGTTCTCACATTCTTCCTCTGTATGTACACATAAACAACAAGGCAGGAATTTATTTTATTGTTTGTGTACATTATTGTTCAGTGTACATGGTCACATCTGAAACAAACTTTACGTGCTTGATAACTCTCCCACCCCGCAGACATCTACACGCCAATACCGATTTATATTCATAGCGGCAAGTGCTATGTAGCTCCACATAGGGGACACAGGAAGTGACATATAGCACATTCATGCGGTGTCGGAACCGCGTAGGAAATTCACAGCCGCACCGGCAGAGCTCCAGAATGTGCAACTCGGCCGGCTCACGCGCGGACGCGCTTACAAGTGCGAGGGCCCGCCCAACGCTGCTTGCAGCTTTAATTTTTTTTTTTTTTTTTTTTTTCTGCAAAGTAGGCCCAAATGACATGGCCTAAACATACTCGAAAACTCACCAAAATTTGCAAACATGTCAGAACCGGTGAAAAATTTCGTATTCTACAAGTTTCGCACATGGGCGTGGCAAAATGACTCGCTAGCGCCACCTGAAAATTGGAAATGATTAGCCCCTCGTTCACGTTCAACCTACATGTACGAAATTTTCTGGGGACATGTATCGTATCAAGACGCACAAAAAAGCCTCAAGAACCCATAGCCTAAAGTCAACAGGAAGTCGGCCATTTTGAATTTTATGGCCATTTTTGGATGATTTACACACTTCGTACTTTAACGAACTCCTCCTAGGGATTTAGTCGGATCGACGTCAAATTTCTGCTGTGCCTTCTAAAGGCATTGACGATGAAAAGTTGTGCTATTTGCGAGTTTTCGTCAATGGGCGTGTCCGTGGCGTCGATGATTCGCAATGAAACAGGAAGTTGTTGTAACTTCAGTGTACATGCTCACATCTGGACCAAACTGTACATGTAGGATGAGAGTCCCGCCCTGAACACATGTACATGCCGACATTCACCCACAGTCATAGCGCCACCTGCTGGCAACAGAAAGTGACCTTTAACGAAGCAGCCCCCGCCGCACGTTTCACCTACGTGCACGAATTTTCTGTGGTACGTGTATCTTGTCCAGACGCACAAAAAAGCCTCTTGGAGCCATAGCCTAAAATCAACAGGAAGTCGGCCATTTTGAATTTTACGTCAAATTTTGGATGATTTACACACTTCGTACTTTAACGAACTCCTCCTAGGGATTTAGTCCGACCGACCTCAAATTTGTGCTGTGCCTTCTAAAGGCATTGAAGATGAAAAGTTGTGCTATTTGCAAGTTTTCGTCAATGGGCGTGTCCGTGCGTGGCGTCAAAGATCAACTCTTCGCCATGACACGGAAGTTGTCGTAACTTCAGTGTACATGCTCACATCTGCACCAAACTGTACATGTAGGAGAGAGTCCCACCCTGAACACATGTACATGCTGACATTCACCCACAGTCATAGCGCCACCTGCTGGCAACAGGAAGTGACTTTTAACAAAGCAGCCCCCGCCGCACGTTTCACCTACGTGCACGAATTTTCTGTGGTACGTGTATCTTGTCCAGACGCACAAAAAGTCTCTTGGAGCCATAGCCTAAACCCAACAGGAAGTCGGCCATTTTGAATTTTACGTCAAATTTTGGATGATTTACACACTTCGTACTTTAACGAACTCCTCCTAGGGATTTAGTCCGACCGACTTCAAATTTGTGCTGTGCCTTCTAAAGGCATTGAAGATGAAAATTGTGCTATTTGCGAGTTTTCGTCAATGGGTGTGTCCGTGGCGTGGCATCAGAGATCAAGTCTTCGCCATGACACAGGAAGTTGTTGTAACTTCAGTGTACATGCTCACATCTGAACCAACTTTACGTGCTTGATAACTCTCCCACCCCGCTATGGAGGACCGATCCTGACACAGCCAGAAATAAATACAGAATATAAATGCTCAAAATAAATAAGCATCCAATTAAATACACAAAAAAATAAGTAAATAATAAATGTAGGTAGTAATTAATACAAGGAGACATAAATGTTATATTTTAATTAGTGCCTTTACTTATTCACCTTTGTTATAATTACCTTATTTGTTTATTCAACTTTATTTATTACTAATTTTTTTAATGTATTTATTTATGTGTGTGTTTTAATATTTTTGTCTGTTTTATTCTTCCTTTGTATTTATTTACCTTATTATTTTCACCCATGGTATTTATTTCTGCCTGTCTTTTTAAATTTTTGTATGCATTTCTGCCTCATTATGCAAATGAGGAGGGGCTGTGTCTCAAGGGTCATCTTCTCTGCTATTGGTGGACCAGTCAGACAGGAGAGCTCCTGCTCTACCTGCAGACATCAACGATCTTGCCCCTCACACAGTCAGATGGCTTCCTTCAGTGCGCTGAGGTGTTTAACAACTCTGAAGACAATACTACCAGCAATGTCTTCCTTCTCTTTTCACGTAGAAGCACCGACAGACAGTGCTTTCAGTTTGCTGCATGCATGGACACAGAACTGCGGTATAGGGAGAAGCACACGGTCAGCTGGCTGCAGCTAAATCTGGAGTGCACTCGTATTCAATTCTGTATGGTAAATTCAGTTTTAACGGAGCAGAGCGAGCTGACAGGCAGAGTTAGAGACTTTTTCTGTCTGTTTCTCTCTTTACAAAGACGCATGTTGCAGTCAGAGTCTTCTCTGAGATGCGAGCACGACATACACACAATTTATCAAATTACACAACGGATAACAGTATGAAAATAAGATTGATTGGATTATACTCACAGGAAGTATAAAACCTCTTTACATGGGTCTATTAAAAGTAAAGTAACACAAAATGTCAGGGAAATTACTTTACTTAGATTTAAGTACTGCAGTTGTACATTTGAAATACCTTCCTACCTTTCTGATAGGAAGCCTTCTTGAGGTGGTATAAAACATTTCTTCTTATATTCTGATTTGAGTTGTGGACAACTATGACCACATGAATTAAAAAAACATTTCACTGCCCAAGTCAGCTATAACACAAGTCTTGTTCATCAGACTACATGCTGTACAGTATTTGTGGACAGATTTTGTCCCAGGATTTCTTATGCATTTCTTCTTCTTCGTTGCATGATTTAGAATAATAAGGTGAGAAATGGGTCTATTCTGAGTTCATCCTGCACTGCAGCAGCTAATAAAGTCCATTTAATCCCCAAAACGCTTTTCTTTTAGGCAGGCTGGAGCAGAAAACAACTAACCTTTCTCAAGTTGTACAGTAATGTCACATGTGTATGAAGGTGGATCAAACAAGCTAATCTTAAATGTCAAAGTAGAGAGGATCCTAGTAGGCCTATTTATTTTCATTCACAATAATAAGCTATGCAGACAGTTGTAAAGAAAGAACATCTTTTTCTTCTGTTCTCTACTTGTTATAGTTACACAGTATTAGGGTTGTGGGCTGTATTAAAAGTATCCTCTGTTCTCCCATGCTCTAACACACAGTAACGATGAAATGTGTGCTGTTCTCACATTCTTCCTCTGTATGTACACATAAACAACAAGGCAGGGAAATATAAAAGGAATTTATTTTATTGTTTGGGTACATTATTGTTCAGTGCACATGCTCACATCTGAAACAAACTTTACGTGCTTGATAACTCTCCCACCCCGCAGACATCTACACACCAATACCGATTTATATTCATAGCGGCAAGTGCTATGTAGCTCCACATAGGGGAAACAGGAAGTGACATATAGCACCTTCATGCGGCGTCGGAACCGCGTAGGAAATTCACAGCCGCACCGGCAGAGCTCCAGAATATGCAACTCGGCCGGCTCACACGCGGACGCGCTACAAGTGCGAGGGCCCGCCCAACGCTGCTTGCAGCTTTAATTTTATTTGTCATTCTGTTGCCTTTAGAAAGCTCAGCATCAAAGGAGCTCAGTACTGTGCTCCGGTGGCTTTATGTGAGACGTTGCCGTCACACAGACTAAATGAGCATATGCCTCATCTCACTGCAATCAGGATGGAGATGAAAATACAAACGCCTGGCCCTTAATTTATTTATGAATGTCCCCACCCTGGTGACTAAACAGATGCTTTGCTCAGGTGCAAAACTAAATGCGTGTGTCTGTGTGTGTGTTTGCGCCTCAGTACGTATGTCTCATTGGGTTCGCAGTTAGTGTGTGTATCCAAGTTTAAACGGATGCAAGAATTTGTGTGCTTCTGTGTGTCCTGGGACTTATGTATTTATGTACAGTGGCTGCTGGTGACTCAAACTTGGGGAAGACAGAAGGAAACCCAACCCACTGTGTGATGTTATTTAGACTAGTTGGTTACTTATCTCTACACTCAATAGAGCTGTGACTCTGTCAGCCTGGCTACAGTGCAGAAACGAAACCAGGGATTGTTCTTATTTTCCTCTATTAATGGCAAGTAGTACACTGCTCTGGCATTACGGAGGGCCTTCCTATATGTTTTAAGACTATTTTGCCAGATTAGACCTGATTCTTCCAGATTGATTCTCAAGTTTCAGTGATGTTTGCTTTAATTTCGGTGTTATACCATGGAGCTGACCTTCTGTGTTTTATTATCTTCTTTTTTAGAGGGGCAACAGAGTCATTCGTAGTGATCCTGCAACATTATCAACAAGATATTCAATTTGGGAGGGACTGAAGTTAGCATAGGCTCTCAATACTCCTTATGCAAAGTAACAGCCACTGCTTTTGTCTGTCAGGTACGTCACTAGGATTGAAAGACAGGGGGGCTTTGCACTTGCTTCTTTTGTTACTGTATTAGAACTACACTTATGTCAACAACCACTGAAGAAGCCAAGATGTTAACAAATAAAAAGCGCCAGACACTCAACTTGTATGGACTCTAAATGGCTTGCAAACAAACATTCTATCCTATTTAAAGTGATTCGTCATCATGGTGTTCTTCTTCTGCTTGTATAATTCCAGCTGTGTAAAAGCCCGTCACTACATTGAATGTGTGCGAAGAAGAAGAAGGGAGAATTCATAATAACAATATACAGTCTCTGAGTAGTCTTCTGGTTTATTAGAAGTAAGAAGAGAAGTGACATTTTGGACAAATGAAGGAGAAAATCTTTTTCAGCATGAGAGCTGACAGCCTGTGGATCCATGGAGCCAGGCGGAGTTGGGACGGACACAGACAGATGACGGCAGAAATCACATTTGTAATTGGTCTGCATTTTCCTAGATGGAACGCTCTGATGTGGGACAAATGTTTTCAAAGCAGAGCTGAAGTTGTCTGTTTTCTGCTAGACAGGTAATTAAGTTGGTCGGACTTTAGCGATGCAATGAAAACTGTTGTTTGATACCTTTAGCTAGAAGCTGCCCATAATCACAGAGAGAAATGTCTGTGAAAGTTCTCAGTCATCCAGGTCATAAGTATCCAACAAAGGTTGAGATCAAGGGCAACTATACTTGGTTGAAGATACTAGAACACGTTTCGTCCCTAATCCAAGAGACTTCTTCACTTCTGACTAACTGGTAGGGAAACTCAGCTATTTAACCTCTGTTGGATCTTTAGCTAGGATAGTCACTACGGCTGGTTCGTTAGTGCTCCTAGCTGTGGTATCGACAGTCGTCATGGCCAAGTCTGAACGACCATCGTTAGTATCTTCACCTGAGGCCAAGAGGAAATGCTTGTTCAGTTTCCTGGGAAGTGATGAAAGGACAGCATTGTAAGTGGGGGATAAGTGGTGACGTAGACCCCCCCTCGTCTGTTCAACGACGGCTTCTCAACCCGGGTGTGATGGCTTCCTTGACACCTCTTTCAAACCATCCATCTTTGTCTAAAATGTGCACCTGGTGATCCTCAAACGAATGTCCTTTGTCCTTCAGATGTAAGTAAACTGCTGACCTGAGGAGTTGGCCCTTCTGTGTTGAGCCATGCGTTTGTGTCGTGGTTGTTTAGTCTTACCAATATACGGGTCTGTGCATTCCTCACCGCATACACTACATTGCTTTTCTTGTGTTTGGGTGTGCGGTCTTGAGGTGTACCAGCATCAAAACACAGGGATGTTGTGTTTGTTGAAAATCCTCCTGAGTTTCTCTGATACTCCAGACACATATGGAATCAGAATGTTGTTGCGTTTGACCTTCTTCTCCTCATCCCTGTAGTGTTGGTCTTCTTCCTGGATTTTATGGCTGTTTTCACAACGGCCCATTTAGGGTATCCACAGGCTCTGCCCCATTCAGGTGGTTCTGTTCCTTCTCTCTGGCTTGTGCACTTATTGGTATGTTTGGTATGTGGTCCGCTCTGTGGTGCAGGGTCCTAATTTATGGTCCAGTGGGTGGTGGGAATCAAAACTTAAGTATTGGTCCGTGTGTGGGTTTCCTATAAATCCCAATTTGCAGGCTCCTGTCCTCTTCAATGTGTACAGCACAGTCCAGGAAAGCCATACTGTTGTTGTGGATGTCTTCTCGTATGAATTTGATGTTACTGTCCATGGAGTTGATGTGTTCTGTGAAGGCTTGCACTTCCTGGGTTTTAATTTTGACCCAAGTGTCATCCACATACATGTTCCAGTGGTTCTGTGCTGTTCCTCTGAAGGAGTTGAGGGCTTTTCCATGCACAGCCATGCTTTCGTCTGTAGAATCCTCCGTTGTATTAGACATAGGTGGTGTTTAGACAGAGGTCGAGTAATTTACAGATCTGGTCAGGGCTGAGGCTAGTTCTGTTGTCCAGGGTGTTGTCTTGTAGTAGCTGTTTCCTTGCGGATTTTACTGCCTCCGTGGTGGGGATGCAGGTGAACAAAGAGGTCACATCATAAGACACCATGGTTTCATCTGGGTCCAGTTTCTTTGTTTACAAAGTCAATGGAGTTTTGGATTTGATGGGGCGTGTTACCAACCAAAGGGGCTAAGATGGACGATACGTGTTTGGCAATGTTGTAGGTGACCGAGTTAATGCTGCTGATTATAGGTCTGAGTGGGGTTCCTTCTTTGTGTATTTTGGGTAGTCCAAGTATGCAAGGAATGGCTCCTCCAGGATACAAAGGGTAATACTATTCCCGGTTGACTGAGTTTTCTTTCTGAAGCTGATGTAGACCTTCTATGGCCTTTTTCTTGTACGCATTGGTTGGGTCTCAAATCACAAATTTGTACTTTCACATGCTAATACCCATTAAAAACGTTGCACCGTTTTACCAGAAGCTGAAATTATGGCTATCAATACAACTTTGTGTTTCTGATGTCCATCCGTCCATCCATCCATCCTCCATCCATCCATCCATCCATCCATCCATCCACTCAACTGCTTATCCTGCATACAGGGTCGCGGGGGGCTAGAGCCAATCCCGGAAAAGGCGGGGTACACCCTGGACAGGTCGCCAGTCCATTGCAGGGAGTGTTTCTGATGTATTTCAAAAAATTAAAAAAGACATTTTGGTAAGATTGCTGATTGGTTATCTAGTTAAGCAAAGCAAGAGGAGCCTTGATCACCTAACAATGCCTTTGTAAACTTCATGTATTATGTTTTTTGTAATGAACTGTGGTGCAGAGGCTTACATTTTCCTATTAGCTGTCAGTGGTCATACTTCAGAATCAGAAGAGTCAGAATCAGAAGGAGCTTTATTGCCAAGTAGTGTTTTACACATACGAGGAATTTGCTGTGGTGATAAGGTGCTACACGTAGACAAACATACAGTTGACATAAATAAATGTAGGAATATATAAATATGGAATGGAACAACAACGTTCCAGATATATACATGTGCATTATTCTGGGCTGGAATTCTGCATTCTACGTGATGCACTAGATGTGATAGTTTTTGAGATGTTCTTCATTTACTTTGGTATGTTAGTCCAGATGAGCCAATCCTCCCGAGATGTAACAAAAAGTATGATAACAGTAGTACAGTACATTACATTTACTCATTTGGCAGACGCTTTTATCCAATGCGACTTACATTTGAGGAACAACATACAAGCAGCAACACATCAAATACAGGAGCATTCAAACCACAGGAGTGCTTTACCCGAGATGCCCGTTGCTGAGAGTGTGGATAGCAGGATCCTGTGGTTGACTCTGTCAAAGGCAGCTGATAGGTCAAGCAGGATAAGAACCGAGGATTGGGTTGCTGCTTTAGCTGACCTTAGGGCTTCTGTTACACACAAAAGAGCCGTTTCAGTAGTGTGGGCACTCTTAAAACCAGACTGATATGAATCTAGGAGGTCATTCCGTGAGAGCAATTCTGAGACCTGTTTGAATACTGCCCGTTTTGGATGGTTGAGTTTGAGTGTTTTAGAGAATTGGCTAGTTATAGCTGCGACTTTGCCTGTGAAGAAGGCAGCAAAGGTCTCAGCAGACAAGTTTGTGGGTGGTGGAGGAGGATTTCATAGCGCAGTCAGTAAAACTGCTAATTCTGTTATTATAGAACGCCGTTTTGGCAGCACTGATGCTTGTTGAGAAGGAGGATAGGAGCAATTGGTAGCCCTTAAGGTTAGCGGGGGCTTTGGTTTTTCCGCCATTTTCTTTCAGCGGCTCTGAGATCAGTATGGAGTCCACAGATGGTATCAGTTAGCCACGGGTGAGACTGGTTCGGGCGAGCAGGCTTGGTGGATAGAGGACACAGGCTATCCAGGTACGAGCTTAGTGTAGAGTACAGAGATTGTGCGGCATCATTGACCTCAAGTGAGGAAAATGCATTGAGGTAATGAAGTCTTTTGAGCGCCTTGTGTTGTCCCACCTAAAATCCATTACAGACCCACTCCTGGACCCCCTGCAGTTCGCCTACAGAGCCAACAGGTCTGTCATCCCGGCCCTGCTGTAGGACAAGCTCTCCCAGCTGAACGTGCCTGACTCCACCTGCAGGTGGATCATTGACTTCCTAATTGACAGGAAGCAACACGTGAAGCTGGCAAAACATGTCTCTGATTTATATTTGTATTATTCTATAGTATTTATCAACATTCTTGCTTCTCTTTGTTGAGAACGTGTCTGCCTGTAAATAAAATCTAAATTAAATAATTATTGTTTTTTTTATTATTTGGAGGGGCTTAAGACCATGTTAGGGTGGCTTCAGCCGCCGAAAATAGACCTAACATTGTCCATGTCCAGTATCTTGATCCTCACCTTTGCTGCTTAATCCAAACTGTGCAATGGCTGTCACAACAAATAATCCAAAAAATGTTCCTCCTCATCCCACTCTCTGCATCTGTGCATCTCTGTGTCCGCCTCACTCATGCTGCCGTTAATTGCTTTAGCAATAGCAGCACCACTCTCTTTATACAGAACCAAGATTAATGCAAATCATTAGGCTACAAAACACGATGTTCCACACTGTAACAGGCCACTTAACATCAAACTTAATTTCAGTTGAATTCAATCAAACAATCCAACACCCCCCAGGAGTAATTTAAACTCATGTAAAGCAGGAAAAATACATATTTTTAGCTATTTGTTCCCACACATCAATCAAATGTGGTTATAACCCATTCATACATACATATCTCTGACTCACCTGAATATCCTCCATGGTATGCAGTCCGTGCTTGGATCCAGTCCTGGGTGAGTGAAGTGCAGCAGCATGTAGAGCCACCGTAGTCCCTCCAGGTCCCTCGGGTCCAGCCCTAACAGTGAGGCCCAAAGCTGTGCCTTTCCATCTGCTTACCAGTCCAATTCCATTCAACCCCTTCACAAAAACTGTCCTGCAGGTGTCACTATTGAAGTATTTTAATCAAAATATCAACAATGGATTTTTACCAAGAATAGAGACAAATTATTTTATAAATGATATTGCGATTTTGTAATGTGTTATTTTAGGCTATTCTTTTTTTATGTTTTCATTGTCCTCTTGCCTCTCAAAAACCGAGGAGGAGCAGTAGTGTGTTTTCAATGACGTTTGCATGCCCATGCTCTCTGTTTGGGCTCATTAGAGTATCTGAGCATAATTATGTGTGTTTACCTTATTATATGTGCATCTGAGCCTAGTTATGGTGTGTATGTGTGTGTGTCTGAGTGTGTGCATGTGCAGCCAGTGTTTTCATCTCACAGGATTTCCTCCTTCAAAGCAGAAGCAGGTAATAGTGGGGGCGATGAATCTCCCTTTTCATATGCCACTCAAAACAGCCCAGAGGCTCTGCTGCAACCCGGACATGCTGAGGTAACATACTGAACACACACACACACACACACACACACACTTTGGTGGTTACTGTAAGTAGAAAACAGCTCATTCTCACAGAGGGAGGTAAGAAGATATATACACTGAACAAATTTATAAATGCAACACTTTTGTTTTTGCCTCCATTCATCATGAGCTGAACTCAAAGATCTAAGACTTTCTCTATGTACACTAAAGGCCTATTTCTCTCAAATATTGTTCACACATCTGTCAAAATCTGTGTTAGTGAGCACTTCTCCTTTGCCGAGATAATCCATCCACCTCCCAGGTGTGGCATATCAAGATGCTGATCAGACAGCATGGGTGTTGCACAGTTGTGCCTTAGGCTGGCTACAATAAAAGTCCTCTCCAAAATGTGCAGTTCCATCACACAGCACAAAGCCACAGATGTCGCAAGTTTTGAGGGAGCATGCAGTTGGCATGCTGACTACAGGAATGTCTACCAGAGCTGTTGCCCGTGAACTGAATGTTCATTTCTCTACCATAAGAAGTCTCCAAAGGCATTTCAGAGAATTTGGCAGTACATCCAACCGGCCTCACAACCACAGTCCAGGTGTAACCACACCAGCCCAGGACCTCCCCATCAGCATCTGCACCTGCATCTGCAGATTTTGACAGATTTGTGAACAATATTTGAGAGAAATAGGCCTTTTGTGTACATAGAGAAAGTCTTAGATCTTTGAGTTCAGCTCATGATGAATGGGGGCAAAAACAAAAGTGTTAGGTTTATAATTTTGTTCAGCGTATAATATGTGTAATTCTTTAGCTTTTAAGCCAAACTGGTAAACTGGGATGGAAGAAAGTTAAACCAAGAGAAAGCTAAATGTTGTTTTTTCTTAAAATAGATCTTGTTAGATATGTTAATTGTTTGGGTTTATAACAAGTTCTAATGGCCATCACAAAAAGCCTTGGGGTGGCATCATCACACACACACACACACACACATTTTTTTTTCTGACTAAGAGTTCAAAACCCAAAGGTTATCATAATCAAAGACAAGAATTAGCAGCAAATCCTCACAATAGAGAACCTGGAACAGTCAAAAGACCAATTCCAAAGCTGAATAAATCTACTAACAAGTATTGTGTGCATGCAAAGCCTGATATATCCTTGCTCGAGCCATAGAGCTCCATTGTTAAGACTAAAGACTAAAACTGTGTCTCAATTCAGATTCTATACTTCTGTGTACTTGTGTATAGTGTAGGTGTGATTTCCGACATGGTAGTTTTGTCTAAAATTGACTTCTTAACAACCGGACAGAGCATTACTGCCGAATTAACCCAATAAACGTAGTGATAGCTTTAATCTATTGCGGTGCTCACAGGAACGGCAAATGAAACCACTGCAGCTTCCCTCACTAGAGTAAGAAATAGATTAATCCACCGCTGAAAATAGACCCCAAAAGATGCACCATTTCTATTTTAGTCTTTGCTAACAGCTACAATGACCAGCTCTTTTGGTAAATGACTGAGCCTTTTGGGAAACAAGATAGGGAAATTGGTTATTATTCACAGATACAGACATTGATGGTTTAGGTTTTCTGAAGGGAACATCTCACCTGCCTACTCTTTTAACTAGTACTATATACTATTAATGAACATCAAAATGTACACATCATACATCTAGTTTATTTTCTGAGATGTCCCTTGAGCACTCTCACCACTATATACACTATAAAATTAGGTTAAACGCCTTTTTCCAGCTGTGAGCAGCTCCTTCATTTCCGCTTTAAATGTAGGACAGTAGTGTCCATCAACAGCACACTTAACAGTATGCGATGTGATGCAAATTTTGCCTTGAGTTCAAAACAGGTAGTCTTGCCTGAAAGTTATGTCAGGAATGGCACAACTGTGCGCAGTAACCTGTCTCCTCTAAAAATTATTAAATGGAGTTAAGCAATTAAGCCATTCCATTGGACTGTTGTTGAGTCAAAGGTTTAGACAGAAGTAGGATTTTGCAGTCTTGAACAAAAATGCCCTATTATTTTAAATGTGGCTTTGCAGTGTAGTAAATTGTCTGCCTGAAATTACTATTGCACTGTTAAATGTAACATAAAACAGAATACTTCTTAACATCAGCACTGTTCACAAATTAATCTTGTTTTATGTAAATTTTTCATCTCAGCCTTTAGGAAAAGCAAAGACTTGATTCAAAGAAAATGGTTTACTGCTTGATTACTTAAGACAGAAGAGACAGCTCTTACAGTACTGGCTAAAGAAAGATTTGTGTGAAATGTGTTATCTTTGGTTTGTTGCCACATTGGTTGAAGCTAATGTCTGTCCTTAAAATGTGGTAATAAAATGTTCCAACACACAGAGTGTCTGCATGTAACATGCTACATCTGAACGAGTCAGGAACATCACATTCACATCAGTTTGGTGCTTTCTGAACCGGTGCCCTCCATTACATCCTCATCCACCAGGTGGTGTGGAATCTCCACAGGACACACACTGAGAATTTCCTACCCACAGTTAGTCAGTCATTCAGATAAAAAGCTAAATGCCTTTAACTTCAAAACACAACAGCAGTGGACTGTTTCATTTTGACTTTGACTTTCCGTAGAGACTAAGATGACCCAACACAAAGCAATGTACCTTATGCTCTGTGCCTTATAAGATGTGCAGTAGACTCATCCTGGGTGATGCAGAGTTTGGAGAAAATTTTTGCTTTCAGCATGCAAAGTACTCCATAAAAGGTCCTCTGCTAATTCATTCATGCATTTGAGCATTCATGCATTTGCCATGTGTTTGACATTCATACAGTTTCAGCTGCTCAGTTGCAGCTGGGAGCTGCCCAGGAGGAACTGAGTGCTGTGATCAAGGACTCCTCAGCAGTACCTTTTGAGGATAGAGCGGACAGTACTGAATGTCCCTCGATGCTCCCATGTTTCTCAGCTGGACAGGGGCTGATCTCTTACAGGCATGTCTGGCCAAGTGCTAACAATGCCATTTAAATTTGGACAGTAGCAGCAATAAAGTACCAAATTGTCTATGAAGGTATACAGGTTGCACATTTTTTGTAACAAGGTGTTATGTGTCTTATTTAAGGAGGCACTTACAGAACTACACTATGGAGCTGGTTGGCTGCTTTATAGTGCAACCTTTCAGAAGGTTTACAGATTGCCACTCTCACATGCAACTGTTCTTACATACAGTACAGAAGGGGTTAAAAAAAGAAATAAGGTGGGTTACCTCTACCATATCTTAGCTACTCTATTGCTGATCTTTGAGGTCTATAATGGACTCATATCTCAGTCACTATGTTTTGTATGTACCATCAACATAAGCTACTGTATTGGTCTTTAATATGATCAATGTTTAGAATATAACAAAATGACAAAACTGGTGTGTAAACTTTAGGTCGCAATCTGTGACTTTAGGTAAATACACAAGTCAACAGTTTGGCTTGTTGAACAACACAAAGTTTTAAGTAATATGCTCATAATGACAATATCAACATGCTGATGTTCCCTACAGGTTAAAAATAATCATTTTGTGCTTCTCAGTTGAGCTATACGTTTATTTAAGTACATTAAGTACTTCTGCGGACAAAGATTACTGATGTAAACATCCCTTTTACTGAATCAGAACAGATTAATGATTTAAGTTGTTTAATTGTCATAAATAGCTTGTTAGTTTCTTGTGTTTTAAAATATGGACAATTTTTGATACATTTACCAAAACGATAATTCGGCTACATATAACTATAAGTGTGAGCTCAACTGTTTTCCCTAGTCCCTCTCAAAATTTGTCATTTGTCTCTCCATCACCAAGGCTGTTTTTGAATGTGTTTCTGTCTTACTTTTACTCCTTGAACTAGTTGTCAAGTCAGGATTATTTATAGAGCACATTTAAAAACAACAAACTTTGACCAAAGGGCTTTACAGAGAGATTAACTAAAGGAATGATCAAATAAAAAAAACACAGCAATGATCAAAGTAGGAACACAGACAAATACGAAAATACAACAATCAATAAAAGCATGGAATATTTAGATGTAATCATATCACAAACAGCATTGGACAGGCTTGTCTTCATGATGATAATTAAGTGGCTAAGGAAAAGAGGGAGAGAGAAAGGCGGGCAAGATTGGGCCGACTGGCTGATTCCTACACAGGGAGAACAGCAGTAGTCAAGGCCAGAGAAAATAAAAGTTGCTCCTTCATACCTTTATTTCTTTGTGTTTTTCTGTCTGCACTCCTGCATCCTGTATTTCTTCCTCACTTCTGGTTCTTCTCTCGTTATTACTTTCTTTACTCTTGGAAAATTAAAAGCCAAAACAATCTGACAGTACATAAATGTATTGCTGCTAATCCATATATGATGTAATATATGGATTAGCAGCATAATGTGATGGGCAAATACATGTAGAGTTTACAGTTGAGCTAACTTGAATAATAATATGAAACTTTATTTATAGAGCACTTATCAAAACTGAGTACAAAGCACTTCACAGAAGCGAAAGATCAAATAAAAGACCACAGTGAATGACAAAATACATGAAAGACAACAGTCAAAAGACGAAATAAAACAAACACCAATAAAATACACATGCAGCACCACGAACATCAGGATAGGCTTTCGTGCTGATGGTAAAAGCTCTGTCCCCTTTAGTTTTCAGCCTGGACTCTGGAAGAGACAGAAGACCCCTGCCCAAAGAACTACACAAAGGTTCATAAGGGATTAAAAGGTCTATAATAGAATCTGAGGCCAGGTCATGAGCCTTAAAAGTAATCAATAACATCTTTAAATTAATCCTAAAACACACAGGGAGCAACAGGAAGTTCTGGACAGTCTGTAATTGTTTTTTGATTGAAAGAAGAGAAGAGGCTGTTGCAATAATTAAGGCTACTGTACCACTGTTTTTGCATGGCAAACACTTAAATAGATCTTATTTTTGCATTATTTCTGAGGTGACAAAAACATGATTGGATAAGCTTAGTTATATGTTTCTAAAAACACAAATTTCTATCAAACAGGACACCAAGATTGCTTGCGACAAACTCTTGTGACAGGTGACCAGTGGATGGCAGTATTTGGTTTTGTGATATGTTGGGACCCAATAACAAGGATTTCTGTTTTCTTAGAAGAAAATGTATCAACATCACATTTTTTTCAGGCAGTCCTGCAGGGAACTCAGCATACTGAGGTTAGGAGATTTAACTGGGAGGCCCAACTGTGTGTCATCTGCATAACAATAAAAAGAAACACTATGACTACAAGTGGCATCAAAGGGAGCATGTATAGGGAGAACAAAAGTGGTTCAAGAATTGACACCTGAGGCACCATCATTTATATGGGAAAACGATGACATGAAGTTGTTAATAGAGACACAATACTGAAAATTTGATGAGAACCAGTTTAATGCTGTACGAGATATGCCCACCCAGTGCCTCGAACTATTTCAAACGTGTGAGCTACGTTGAAGCAGCAACTAAATAAACTGAGCAGTTAAAAGAACACTAATGTAAAAACTTAAGCCTCAATTAAGGGCTCTTAGCTTGATATCTTCTCAGTTATCTTTTATTCAGAGTATTAGTTTATGCTTTCAGATAATGTGATGTGTCCATACTCTTTACCCTTTTCTCCCACGTGGAAGTTTTTGCTAGCTTCAGCGCAGAGGGATTCTTTGTTTTAGCTGTCATGAAGCAAAATTAGTTGATGGTCATTCTGTACATACTAGAAACAATGTTCTCAGTGCAAATGAGGGACCTAATAAGTTTAAATTAACACCATGGGAGGGCTACATAGGGGCTATTTCAGAATTTGAGATGTGGTTAAACGTTTGTACCCTCTACTACAGCCCGTATCACATGAGACAAAGGGGAGAAATGATCACATGCATTTTGCAATACTTAGAGTAAAGTTTAACTTTGCCACAGCTAATTAGAGTTTGGATGGACAAGTGTAACTTTATGTACATAACTGATTTAATTTCCCTAGATGGAGATACAAAAGTAGGCTATAATTATATAATGTAATTAGGCAGTAGTGGCACAGGAAATTAGACTGGTATCTTCAAATCTTGAGGGCAATGATAAAATGCATCATCTCATAAATTATAACCTTCAGTGGAACCTGTAATATCATACCTTATTTCCTAAGTGATGAGGTACAGCACTTTATTTTTACTCACAATATGTTTATTGTTTATGTATTTAATCTGTGGAATATGATACTATTATGTTCACCATGTGGTTTTTTTTTTCTCTTAAATGTGCCAGTTGGTTCAGTAAAGATTGATATTTTCAGATTTAATGACCTCACCGTCCTACTAGCATGTGGAAAATAAGCCAGAAAATAATACACCACAAATCAAAATGTCAAGGTATTTCTCTAAATAAGGTTAAATTGAATAATGAATCAGAGATTAGGGAACACACTGCTTCAGTGCCATCCATGCTGAGAAACAGATCGATGGCGCCAAGGTTGGGCTTCAGAGGAAGACTGGTATTTTCAGGCAGAGAGGTACCAGACTCACAGCTCTCCTGTCTGCCTCCTCATTGACAACAGATCAGCATGGCTCAGTGAGGATCAGTAGCCTGGAAATGTCAACAGTGTCACAGTGAATCAATTCAAATCATCAGGTCCCGACTTATAAAGACCACAGCTTAAAGCCTCTAAGGGAGAAAGAGATGAGGCACACCTCAAGGGTGGTATTTTGTTATGTTGTAGTCAAGTACTTGACTACAATATTAAATACATCATAAAAACTATTTGGCACTGTCAGAAAAGTAGCTTCATTAATATACCGTGAGTTTCTGTTGTTGGCTGTGTTGTCTATGAACATGAGGTGAAACAATGAGAAACAATGGAAATAAACAGAAGAGCCTACCTCTCACCTCAACCAGGTTTTGGTTTAGTCCCTCTAAAGTTGCAATTTGCGAGGTTGCTGCATGCCAGATAAAGGTGGTCATTCACTGACAGGCCATGGTTTTGGGATCACTCTATGTTGGCATCTTTACCAGTAATGAAGCTTAAAAAATCCAAAAGGAAGGAAGCCTGGGCCACGCAGCCTAACTGAGCAGCACGTGAGCACATCACAGAACCGCTTACTTTTCTTTTCAGCACTCATTTTAACAACTTAGTTATTTTGGAGCCAGTATCTAGTTGTCATTTTAGTATATGTATCTTAACCCCCATTCTCACATATAACCTCCATTTCAAATTGAATCCATACCCATACTGGCACTCAAAGACTCAAAAGATATCTAGTGGCATGGGAGTTGAGAAAGCTTAATATGCAAAGTCCTTTATTGTAAAACATTTGCAGGATCGATTTGTGGAAAATTCAGTGATTTGCACGGTTCCCCTATAGTACTTTAAATGCTGTCTTGTGGCACTTGTATGTTACTAGAAAATAGAGTTTGGCTGGGACATTAACACACACACTGACTGAAATGTGACAATAACACTTTAGAGTTATTCAGAACAACAAAGTGTTGAAAATAGCATGATATATTGTTGGCATGCACATTATGACACATTATATGACACATAATTCATGGTGGCCACGTCCAGGGTCTGAAATGAGCACCTGTCAAATACAGGTATATTTTTGGCAGTGGTGAGTAAAATCTTCAGGCCATTCGCCACTTTTGGGGGACAGGGAAACAGAATGACACGTGTCGTAAGGCTCGCGTATTTTGCAAACGCCCCTAGTTCAGTCCTTGTCAGCTCATGTAGTGTGTGACCCCCCTGTCGTCGATCAGTCACGTAGTGTGAACGCCACAACGATCTGCCAACTTTGAAAGTCGTTTAGTCTGCACTAGTTATCAGGGAGTATCTATGGTGGCGTTTTTGTTTTACCAAAATCACCAGTGGAAGAGGCCCATTCCGTCATAAGTGACAGCTGGTTCTTTCCAGCAGCACTGGCCGGGAGCTGTGTGTTTCTTGTTGTCTGCTGGTACCTTGAAGTTCCTTGAAATACTTGTTTGTCAAGGATGAACTGTAATTTTTTGTTATGTACTGAAATCCACGAGTCTGTTGTATAAAAGATACACAATAGTAACCCAAAAAAAACCTTCTTGTTCTGGTGACACAGTGACCATGTTCACATTGAGCTTGGTGCATCATTATAACTTTTCTCTTGTGTAATTATTTTGAATTTTTCAATTCAATTTTAATTTTTCTCTAACTTTCTCTAATCCACTATGAATTTAATAGAAGAAAGCACATTATTTGGAAATAT
>NW_024042611.1:0-18441 GCF_014851395.1 Micropterus salmoides | reverse complement strand
TCATTGTCCTCTTGCCTCTCAAAAACCGAGGAGGAGCAGTAGTGTGTTTTCAATGACGTTTGCATGCCATGCTCTCTGTTTGGGCTCATTAGAGTATCTGAGCATAATTATGTGTGTTTACCTTATTTATGTGCATCTGAGCCTAGTTATGGTGTGTATGTGGTGGTGTCTGAGTGTGTGCATGTGCAGCCAGTGTTTTCATCTCACAGGATTTCCTCCTTCAAAGCAGAAGCAGGTAATAGTGGGGGCGATGAATCTCCCTTTTCATATGCCACTCAAAACAGCCCAGAGGCTCTGCTGCAACCCGGACATGCTGAGGTAACATACTGAACACACACACACACACACACACACACTTTGGTGGTTACTGTAAGTAGAAAACAGCTCATTCTCACAGAGGGAGGTAAGAAGATATATACACTGAACAAATTTATAAATGCAACACTTTTGTTTTTGCCTCCATTCATCATGAGCTGAACTCAAAGATCTAAGACTTTCTCTATGTACACTAAAGGCCTATTTCTCTCAAATATTGTTCACACATCTGTCAAAATCTGTGTTAGTGAGCACTTCTCCTTTGCCGAGATAATCCATCCACCTCCCAGGTGTGGCATATCAATGCTGATCAGACAGCATGGGTGTTGCACAGTTGTGCCTTAGGCTGGCTACAATAAAAGTCCTCTCCAAAATGTGCAGTTCCATCACACAGCACAAAGCCACAGATGTCGCAAGTTTTGAGGGAGCATGCAGTTGGCATGCTGACTACAGGAATGTCTACCAGAGCTGTTGCCCGTGAACTGAATGTTCATTTCTCTACCATAAGAAGTCTCCAAAGGCATTTCAGAGAATTTGGCAGTACATCCAACCGGCCTCACAACCACAGTCCAGGTGTAACCACACCAGCCCAGGACCTCCCCATCAGCATCTGCACCTGCATCTGCAGATTTTGACAGATTTGTGAACAATATTTGAGAGAAATAGGCCTTTTGTGTACATAGAGAAAGTCTTAGATCTTTGAGTTCAGCTCATGATGAATGGGGGCAAAAACAAAAGTGTTAGGTTTATAATTTTGTTCAGCGTATAATATGTGTAATTCTTTAGCTTTTAAGCCAAACTGGTAAACTGGGATGGAAGAAAGTTAAACCAAGAGAAAGCTAAATGTTGTTTTTCTTAAAATAGATCTTGTTAGATATGTTAATTGTTTGGGTTTATAACAAGTTCTAATGGCCATCACAAAAAGCCTTGGGGTGGCATCATCACACACACACACACACACACATTTTTTTTGTCTGACTAAGAGTTCAAAACCCAAAGGTTATCATAATCAAAGACAAGAATTAGCAGCAAATCCTCACAATAGAGAACCTGGAACAGTCAAAAGACCAATTCCAAAGCTGAATAAATCTACTAACAAGTATTGTGTGCATGCAAAGCCTGATATATCCTTGCTCGAGCCATAGAGCTCCATTGTTAAGACTAAAGACTAAAACTGTGTCTCAATTCAGATTCTATACTTCTGTGTACTTGTGTATAGTGTAGTGTGTGATTTCCGACATGGTAGTTTTGTCTAAAATTGACTTCTTAACAACCGGACAGAGCATTACTGCCGAATTAACCCAATAAACGTAGTGATAGCTTTAATCTATTGCGGTGCTCACAGGAACGGCAAATGAAACCACTGCAGCTTCCCTCACTAGAGTAAGAAATAGATTAATCCACCGCTGAAAATAGACCCCAAAAGATGCACCATTTCTATTTTAGTCTTTGCTAACAGCTACAATGACCAGCTCTTTTGGTAAATGACTGAGCCTTTTGGGAAACAAGATAGGGAAATTGGTTATTATTCACAGATACAGACATTGATGGTTTAGGTTTTCTGAAGGGAACATCTCACCTGCCTACTCTTTTAACTAGTACTATATACTATTAATTGAACATCAAAATGTACACATCATACATCTAGTTTATTTTCTGAGATGTCCCTTGAGCACTCTCACCACTATATACACTATAAAATTAGGTTAAACGCCTTTTTCCAGCTGTGAGCAGCTCCTTCATTTCCGCTTTAAATGTAGGACAGTAGTGTCCATCAACAGCACACTTAACAGTATGCGATGTGATGCAAATTTTGCCTTGAGTTCAAAACAGGTAGTCTTGCCTGAAAGTTATGTCAGGAATGGCACAACTGTGCGCAGTAACCTGTCTCCTCTAAAAATTATTAAATGGAGTTAAGCAATTAAGCCATTCCATTGGACTGTTGTTGAGTCAAAGGTTTAGACAGAAGTAGGATTTTGCAGTCTTGAACAAAAATGCCCTATTATTTTAAATGTGGCTTTGCAGTGTAGTAAATTGTCTGCCTGAAATTACTATTGCACTGTTAAATGTAACATAAAACAGAATACTTCTTAACATCAGCACTGTTCACAAATTAATCTTGTTTTATGTAAATTTTTCATCTCAGCCTTTAGGAAAAGCAAAGACTTGATTCAAAGAAAATGGTTTACTGCTTGATTACTTAAGACAGAAGAGACAGCTCTTACAGTACTGGCTAAAGAAAGATTTGTGTGAAATGTGTTATCTTTGGTTTGTTGCCACATTGGTTGAAGCTAATGTCTGTCCTTAAAATGTGGTAATAAAATGTTCCAACACAGAGTGTCTGCATGTAACATGCTACATCTGAACGAGTCAGGAACATCACATTCACATCAGTTTGGTGCTTTCTGAACCGGTGCCCTCCATTACATCCTCATCCACCAGGTGGTGTGGAATCTCCACAGGACACACACTGAGAATTTCCTACCCACAGTTAGTCAGTCATTCAGATAAAAAGCTAAATGCCTTTAACTTCAAAACACAACAGCAGTGGATGTTTCATTTTGACTTTGACTTTCCGTAGAGACTAAGATGACCCAACACAAAGCAATGTACCTTATGCTCTGTGCCTTATAAGATGTGCAGTAGACTCATCCTGGGTGATGCAGAGTTTGGAGAAAATTTTTGCTTTCAGCATGCAAAGTACTCCATAAAAGGTCCTCTGCTAAATGCTAATTCAAGATGTCATCATTCACATGCATTTGAGCCATGCTGTGTTTGACATTCATTCAGTTTCAGCTGCTCAGTTGCAGCTGGGAGCTGCCCAGGAGGAACTGAGTGCTGTGATCAAGGACTCCTCAGCAGTACCTTTTGAGGATAGAGCGGACGTACTGAATGTCCCTCGATGCTCCCATGTTTCTCAGCTGGACAGGGGCTGATCTCTTACAGGCATGTCTGGCCAAGTGCCAACAATGCCATTTAAATTTGGACAGTAGCAGCAATAAAGTACCAAATTGTCTATGAAGGTATACAGGTTGCACATTTTTTGTAACAAGGTGTTATGTGTCTCATTTAAGGAGGCACTTACAGAACTACACTATGGAGGTGGTTGGCTGCTTTATAGTGCAACCTTTCAGAAGGTTTACAGATTGCCACTCTCACATGCAAATGTTCTTACATACAGTACAGAAGGGGTTAAAAAAGAAATAAGGTGGGTTACCTCTACCATATCTTAGCTACTCTATTGCTGATCTTTGAGGTCTATAATGGACTCATATCTCAGTCACTATGTTTGTATGTACTCAACATAAGCTACTGTATATGGTCTTTAATATGATCAATGTTTAGAATATAACAAAATGACAAAACTGGTGTGTAAACTTTAGGTCGCAATCTGTGACTTTAGGTAAATACACAAGTCAACAGTTTGGCTTGTTGAACAACACAAAGTTTTAAGTAATATGCTCATAATGACAATATCAACATGCTGATGTTCCCTACAGGTTAAAAATAATCATTTTGTGCTTCTCAGTTGAGCTATACGTTTATTTAAGTACATTAAGTACTTCTATGCGGACAAAGATTACTGATGTAAACATCCCTTTTACTGAATCAGAACAGATTAATGATTTAAGTTGTTTAATTGTCATAAATAGCTTGTTAGTTTCTTGTGTTTTAAAATATGGACAATTTTTGATACATTTACCAAAACGATAATTCGGCTACATATAACTATAAGTGTGAGCTCAACTGTTTTCCCTAGCCCCTCAAAATTTGTCATTTGTCTCTCCATCACCAAGGCTGTTTTTGAATGTGTTTCTGTCTTACTTTTACTCCTTGAACTAGTTGTCAAGTCAGGATTATTTATAGAGCACATTTAAAAACAACAAACTTTGACCAAAGGGCTTTACAGAGAGATTAACTAAAGGAATGATCAAATAAAAAAACACAGCAATGATCAAAGTAGGAACACAGACAAATACGAAAATACAACAATCAATAAAAGCATGGAATATTTAGATGTAATCATATCACAAACAGCATTGGACAGGCTTGTCTCATGATGATAATTAAGTGGCTAAGGAAAAGAGGGAGAGAGAAAGGCGGGCAAGATTGGGCCGACTGGCTGATTCCTACACAGGGAGAACAGCAGTAGTCAAGGCCAGAGAAAATAAAAGTTGCTCCTTCATACCTTTATTTCTTTGTGTTTTTCTGTCTGCACTCCTGCATCCTGTATTTCTTCCTCACTTCTGGTTCTTCTCTCGTTATTACTTTCTTTACTCTTGGAAAATATAAAAAGCCAAAACAATCTGACAGTACATAAATGTATTGCTGCTAATCCATATATGATGTAATATATGGATTAGCAGCATAATGTGATGGGCAAATACATGTAGAGTTTACAGTTGAGCTAACTTGAATAATAATATGAAACTTTATTTATAGAGCACTTATCAAAACTGAGTACAAAGCACTTCACAGAAGCGAAAGATCAAATAAAAGACCACAGTGAATGACAAAATACATGAAAGACAACAGTCAAAAGACGAAATAAAACAAACACCAATAAAATACACATGCAGCACCACGAACATCAGGATAGGCTTTCGTGCTGATGGTAAAAGCTCTGTCCCCTTTAGTTTTCAGCCTGGACTCTGGAAGAGACAGAAGACCCCTGCCCAAAGAACTACACAAAGGTTCATAAGGGATTAAAAGGTCTATAATAGAATCTGAGGCCAGGTCATGAGCCTTAAAAGTAATCAATAACATCTTTAAATTAATCCTAAACACACAGGGAGCAACAGGAAGTTCTGGACAGTCTGTAATTGTTTTTTGATTGAAAGAAGAGAAGAGGCTGTTGCAATAATTAAGGCTACTGTACCACTGTTTTTGCATGGCAAACACTTAAATAGATCTTATTTTTGCATTATTTCTGAGGTGACAAAAACATGATTGGATAAGCTTAGTTATATGTTTCTAAAAACACAAATTTCTATCAAACAGGACACCAAGATTGCTTGCGACAAACTCTTGTGACAGGTGACCAGTGGATGGCAGTATTTGGTTTTGTGATATGTTGGGACCCAATAACAAGGATTTCTGTTTTCTTAGAAGAAAATGTATCAACATCACATTTTTTTCAGGCAGTCCTGCAGGGAACTCAGCATACTGAGGTTAGGAGATTTAACTGGGAGGCCCAACTGTGTGTCATCTGCATAACAATAAAAAGAAACACTATGACTACAAGTGGCATCAAAGGGAGCATGTATAGGGAGAACAAAAGTGGTTCAAGAATTGACACCTGAGGCACCATCATTTATATGGGAAAACGATGACATGAAGTTGTTAATAGAGACACAATACTGAAAATTTGATGAGAACCAGTTTAATGCTGTACGAGATATGCCCACCCAGTGCCTCGAACTATTTCAAACGTGTGAGCTACGTTGAAGCAGCAACTAAATAAACTGAGCAGTTAAAAGAACACTAATGTAAAAACTTAAGCCTCAATTAAGGGCTCTTAGCTTGATATCTTCTCAGTTATCTTTTATTCAGAGTATTAGTTTATGCTTTCAGATAATGTGATGTGTCCATACTCTTTACCCTTTTCTCCCACGTGGAAGTTTTTGCTAGCTTCAGCGCAGAGGGATTCTTTGTTTTAGCTGTCATGAAGCAAAAATTAGTTGATGGTCATTCTGTACATACTAGAAACAATGTTCTCAGTGCAAAATGAGGGACCTAATAAGTTTAAATTAACACCATGGGAGGGCTACATAGGGGCTATTTCAGAATTTGAGATGTGGTTAAACGTTTGTACCCTCTACTACAGCCCGTATCACATGAGACAAAGGGGAGAAATGATCACATGCATTTTGCAATACTTAGAGTAAAGTTTAACTTTGCCACAGCTAATTAGAGTTTGGATGGACAAGTGTAACTTTATGTACATAACTGATTTAATTTCCCTAGATGGAGATACAAAAGTAGGCTATAATTATATAATGTAATTAGGCAGTAGTGGCACAGGAAATTAGACTGGTATCTTCAATCTTGAGGGCAATGATAAAATGCATCATCTCATAAATTATAACCTTCAGTGGAACCTGTAATATCATACCTTATTTCCTAAGTGATGAGGTACAGCACTTTATTTTTACTCACAATATGTTATATTGTTTATGTATTTAATCTGTGGAATATGATACTATTATGTGTCACCATGTGGTTTTTATTTTTCTCTTAAATGTGCCAGTTGGTTCAGTAAAGATTGATATTTTCAGATTTAATGACCTCACCGTCCTACTAGCATGTGGAAAATAAGCCAGAAAATAATACACCACAAATCAAAATGTCAAGGTATTTCTCTAAATAAGGTTAAATTGAATAATGAATCAGAGATTAGGGAACACACTGCTTCAGTGCCATCCATGCTGAGAAACAGATCGATGGCGCCAAGGTTGGGCTTCAGAGGAAGACTGGTATTTTCAGGCAGAGAGGTACCAGACTCACAGCTCTCCTGTCTGCCTCCTCATTGACAACAGATCAGCATGGCTCAGTGAGGATCAGTAGCCTGGAAATGTCAACAGTGTCACAGTGAATCAATTCAAATCATCAGGTCCCGACTTATAAAGACCACAGCTTAAAGCCTCTAAGGGAGAAAGAGATGAGGCACACCTCAAGGGTGGTATTTTGTTATGTTGTAGTCAAGTACTTGACTACAATATTAAATACATCATAAAAACTATTTGGCACTGTCAGAAAAGTAGCTTCATTTAATATACCGTGAGTTTCTGTTGTTGGCTGTGTTGTCTATGAACATGAGGTGAAACAATGAGAAACAATGGAAATAAACAGAAGAGCCTACCTCTCACCTCAACCAGGTTTTGGTTTAGTCCCTCTAAAGTTGCAATTTGCGAGGTTGCTGCATGCCAGATAAAGGTGGTCATTCACTGACAGGCCATGGTTTTGGGATCACTCTATGTTGGCATCTTTACCAGTAATGAAGCTTAAAAAATCCAAAAGGAAGGAAGCCTGGGCCACGCAGCCTAACTGAGCAGCACGTGAGCACATCACAGAACCGCTTACTTTTCTTTTCAGCACTCATTTTAACAACTTAGTTATTTTGGAGCCAGTATCTAGTTGTCATTTTAGTATATGTATCTTAACCCCCATTCTCACATATAACCTCCATTTCAAATTGAATCCATACCCATACTGGCACTCAAAGACTCAAAAGATATCTAGTGGCATGGAGAGTTGAGAAAGCTTAATATGCAAATGTCCTTTATTGTAAAACATTTGCAGGATCGATTTGTGGAAAATTCAGTGATTTGCACGGTTCCCCTATAGTACTTTAAATGCTGTCTTGTGGCACTTGTATGTTACTAGAAAATAGAGTTTGGCTGGGACATTAACACACACACTGACTGAAATGTGACAATAACACTTTAGAGTTATTCAGAACAACAAAGTGTTGAAAATAGCATGATTATATTGTTGGCATGCACATTATGACACATTATATGACACATAATTCATGGTGGCCACGTCCAGGGTCTGAAATGAGCACCTGTCAAATACAGGTATATTTTTGGCAGTGGTGAGTAAAATCTTCAGGCCATTCGCCACTTTTGGGGGACAGGGAAAACAGAATGACACGTGTCGTAAGGCTCGCGTATTTTGCAAACGCCCCTAGTTCAGTCCTTGTCAGCTCATGTAGTGTGTGACCCCCCTGTCGTCGATCAGTCACGTAGTGTGAACGCCACAACGATCTGCCAACTTTGAAAGTCGTTTAGTCTGCACTAGTTATCAGGGAGTATCTATGGTGGCGTTTTTGTTTTACCAAAATCACCAGTGGAAGAGGCCCATTCCGTCATAAGTGACAGCTGGTTAGCTTTCCAGCAGCACTGGCCGGGAGCTGTGTGTTTCTTGTTGTCTGCTGGTACCTTGAAGTTCCTTGAAATACTTGTTTGTCAAGGATGAACTGTAATTTTTTGTTATGTACTGAAATCCACGAGTCTGTTGTATAAAAAGATACACAATAGTAACCCAAAAAAAACCTTCTTGTTCTGGTGACACAGTGACCTATGTTCACATTGAGCTTGGTGCATCATTATAACTTTTCTCTTGTGTAATTATTTTGAATTTTTCAATTCAATTTTAATTTTTCTCTAACTTTCTCTAATCCACTATGAATTTAATAGAAGAAAGCACATTATTTGGAAATATTAATAAAGGGGTGTATGTCATTTTTCTTCACTGAAGTCAGATGACTCAGTATGTGAGTGAGTAAAAGGCCCATTACAAGGTTCTGTCTTATAAAAACCAAGCAAACATTTGTGGAAATGCCAGGAGGGATTTATGTTCCAGAGAGCAACATTGATTCTTTCTGTGGGTCCTGACACCATTAAAAATAAAAGGATAAAGCTTTTCCTAAGACTCTTGTGGATGATGGACAGCCATATAATAGCTCACTAATGACTCATTTTGATTTCTCCACAGCTACAGATGTTGGAAGAGGGAGAGCTTTCTAAGACAAACACAACTGTCACGATCTGGGCCTGTTTTGTCTGTTTCTTTACTTTGGTCCATCTGCTTTGTATTTTTATATACACGATCCTTGTTTTGGGGGTTTAGTTTGCCTCTCTGCCTGTTCTGTTATGCGATTATGGCCTGTCTATGTTCTGTCAATCACTCTGCTTACCTGTCTCTGCGTGCTGCCTTGATTTGTATCACCTGTTTCTGCACTGAAAAGTACAGTGTTACCATAACACACATTTGCAATCATGTTATATTATTGCAATACTGCAAGAAATATCGTCTTTATAATTGTGTGAAGACAGAGCACACCACTTCCATTCAGACTGCAGCGGTAAAATCATATAGTTCAAGCTATTTTGACTGTGATGCCCTTGTAGGAGGATTTTTCCTGCCTCCAAACACCTCCAGCTAATTTGATAATGACTCTACACTGAAAGTCATAATAAGGTCCTATCCCATGCAGACTGAAAACATATGCTACAGTTTGTTCCTGCTGGGCTGTCCTTGTCAAGGGACTTCCACCCAGAAATAGACCGTACACTGTCAGGTTAGCTAATATTTGGTCAAGTCCCATCTGGGACTCTAACGTATTTGCCTTTTATTTACCAAAGAAGCAGTAACCGAGCTCTTACTGAACAAAACATCCTCTTAACCTCTATATGTACTATTATTATGTATGTATTATGTATAACTTGCATCGAGAGACCAGGGTTAAGTTAAGGTCTTCTGAGGGACTCACCCACACCCACAACAATGCTGCTTTCCTGCCTGAACCTCCACTGACTCGTTTGACACTAACACTTGATGAGAGCTGATTATTAAGTCCATTAATTGGTCTCATCGCAACAGGGATCAAAACATATGACTCCTCTCTGCATGCTTGAACAAACGCCCCAGAAGCACCAAGTAATTTCAGCAAATGACTCTTTGGCAAATGAGCTCTTTGATCAAGTTACTGTTGGCCGATGAGAATTACAGTAATGACATCTCAGGCGGTTCATGATTTAGTGTACATCTGTGGTTTTGAGTTGATGCAGAGCCCGCTTGTTGAGTAATCTGATGCATTGTGCAGTGAACCAGTGACCAATCTTCTCATTTAACAACAGTAATTTATCAAAGAACCAATATGGCAAGATATCAGTGGAAGAATTACTCACAGTGCCACACGGGATTCACATTTTCTCACTGTCCATCCAATGTTGCCTTGGAGGATCGTTCTTAGTGAATTGGGGGGTTTATTGGTTGCAATTAACATTAAGGTAGTGTGTTGCTGTTGTTGTCTTCTTGTTTTTCTGTTATTTCTTTCTTGTATGTTAATGGTTTTGTAAAGCTAAAATATAGCTTTTTATACCACTTGTATTGTAGCTCTTTTTTTGTGTACCAAAATAATGTCATTCTGTATTTGTGGTAGTTTGTACCCCTGCTGCGTTTGTAGTTTCTGGATATAGATTGCAAGTCTGCATCTATATTCTGATTCTACTTCAGCTACTTATAGTATGTACCAGCAGAGCCAGTGCACTCTCCCAGGCAGATTAACTTATTTGCTTTTGGGCCCCTACCGATCCCTTAACGTAACACCCTCTGTATATCCACGTTTCCACAACAAATGCCACAACAAATTTGCAATTCATCAAATTAACAAAACCAAGTGACTTGCATCCAGGTTGATAATCTAGCCCTGCCCAGGAGATTTGTCGGGTAGGATGAATCTGCATGGTCCCGGGGAGCTGTGCTGTACTGCTACTGGTTTGAACACCTTGGTGGTTGGGTAGGGGCCCAGAAACTGAGGTGACAGCTTACGGGACTACACCTTGAACGGAAGATTATGGGTGGACAGCCAGACCTCCTGCTCTGGGTAGTACCATAGCGCTGGGGTGTGGTAAGGGTCGCTGGCTTTCTGGTAGTGGATGGAGGTGGCCCTTTAGCCAAGTTTCGATGTAATTATTCCTCGTGTACATGTTGTCCATGAACACATTTCTTTGTAACCTGATTCCAAAGTAAGAGATAAGGAACATAATCAACAGTCTTATTTCAGTATAAAAATAGATTCCAAAGACTTTTAAACACAAAGTTCCCTCTTTGTGTTTCTCTGGACAGTGTTTACTTGACAAGCTGCAGTAGAGGGATGGTAACATACTGTAAGTTGGAAAAATATAAAAAACTAAACATAATTTGGAAAATACCCATACGATTTGTCTAACTCAGACTGTTGAACCATAATTTTAGCTGAGCTGAACTTTGGGATGCATTTTTACCCAGAGCAAAGACCGTGGACCTCCACATTGAAAGCAGGCTAAGAGGGGATCATTTTAATGGCGACTATTCTCATGAGTGACTACAGCGACCAATAAATCTTTCAACATGCATATGCATATGTCAGTAAAAGCAGACAAAAAAAATGTGAACATATTCTTTAAGGATATATCATCATGTATGCCACAGACTGTGAAGCTTGGAAAACATGTAATTTTGGGCTTTATATAAAATCGATTTAACTTTTAATCATTGCTATTTTTTCTTTTTTAATTTATTGTGATTGTCATATCTAGATTTCAAAAGTTTCTTGATTATTAGTATGTGCCTGTTCTGCTCTGAGCTCTGAGTAACGTAATTTCCAGGATTTGATGCATTATTTGCTGTGTTACTGTGTTATGCAGGGTAACCATCAGGTCTGATCATTACCTTGAGGGACAGACAGAGACACAGAGAGGGAAAGAGACCAATGTGCAAACATTACATTATTCAGCCCCACTTTAAAAATCCCAACCTATCACTTTAAGATGACACTTCCCAAAATCATCGAGTCCACTACTGATCAAAACACAGAGCATTCGGGATGTTAACAAACAGCAAATTACCATCAACCCATTTTCTGAATTTCGGCTTTTCAATTGTGACAAAGAAACATTTTGTAAGAGGGATAGAGAGGCAGAGAAAGAAGTAGAGAGACTGGTTCTATCTCACACAGGCTCCGCCCTCTACTGGACTCTATGGTTACTACCTCCTCCAATCACACCTACACGCTACCGATTTCACCACCTCCACCCGGATGGAGTCGCCACTTCTAGAAAATTATCTTTGCAGCCGGGCGAAGTGACCCATGTCCTGCCCGGACGAGTCCAGGCCCCCCCGCCAGCCGACCTGCGGCTGGGGAAGGGAGCGACTGGCCAAGTGACCGTTATGGAGGGAGAGAGGCCTGCTGATGCTGCCACAATCCCCCGTCTGGTGTTCAAGACGCCATTGTTATACATGTGCTGCTTGTGTAAAACTATAGTAAGGCTTTTGAGAATGTGGAAACCATTTTTTGAGTAAAACATATTAATTGCATGCCCCAAAGAGCTAAGTTAACTTCTCTCAACAAAGAGCTAACGTTAACTCCTGGGGTGAGGTTAATGGTTCGCCCTGCGGCCTTGTGTTCACGAAGCCACTGTTCTAACATGTGCTGCTTGTGTGTACACTGTGGTGATGCTTGTGAATGTTAAACTGTTTATTAGAAACATTCTTTAAAGGGCTAATTCCCCACCACCAACCCCATCCCATTGAGCTAGCCATGTTGAACGCGTCGCTGCTTCCACCGACGCTAAGCTAGCGGTTCGCCCCGCGGCCCACGCCGCTCTCCCGGTCAGAACCGAATGAGAGGGTGGGTGAGGCCCAAGCGTCCACTTCGCTAGCCTGACCACCGAGTCCGCGCAGCCATGATGGTCCGCTTCCACGACGTGACAGCCGAGAAACGAGCTGTGTGGAAACTGGGCAATGCAGCAGTCTACTGGAGCTCTGCATTCCCAGCGTGCCCACGAGGACTCGCACGGGCGCGTTGCTAGTTCACCGGCGGTGAAAGCGTGTTACATAAACAGACATGCCGCCCTGCCGACATCTCTTTCGCTAAGCCTTATTATTTATTTTTTTAAAAAGGGTGACAGAGGGCCAGAGGCTGATGCACACCACCAATCTCCTCCCTCCATTATGTGTCCGGCATGCATTTATTTGTGTTTCATGTGCTGCTGTGTACACACTGAAAATGCTGTGAATGTTCAACTGATTAAATACAGTACATTCCTAAAGAACATTCTCCTCCCCACTGAACCCCCCTCTATCTTCGGCTCTGTGTGTAACACGCTTCAGTCTCCACAAAACTGCATGTTCATCGATGCTAAACCACTGCCACAATGCTCTCCTTGCTAAGCTCGAGAGAGACAGTGGGAGGGTCTATTCAAACCACTGGGACAGAAGCCCATGTCCCACATCGCTCTCCTGGTGGCATCCGAGCAACACGGTAGTAGGACCTGGGCTTCCTCCTTGCTAGCCGGCTGTCCGGCCTGCGTAGTGGGCGGGAAAGGTAGCTAGTGAGCTAACTTTGCGTTCCCCGTGCACTCACGACAGTGTCCACGTGAACACTGCTAGCTCACTAACAGTGTGTGTGTTCCTAAAACACACAACCACATTGTCAACATATGCTCAACTGAACCAGCGCAGCGTCAGTGATGCTGCTGTTGGGCCTCAGGACAGTAGTCCATCAGCTGGTCCCTCTGGGCTTGCTGCACATGCGACGGCTACAGTGTTGGTTTGCCAGCCTGCATCTGGACTTCAAGAGGCAAAGGTGATGTAGTGCAGGAGGACCTGCGATTCTGGGGGTCTCTCACTGTCTGGCAGCGCGGGTGCTGCTCGGCAGGGTGTCTTCATCCGTGTCAGTCTTCATAGATGAGTCACTGGATGGGGAGGGACCTGCCAGGGGAGTGCAGTGAGTGTTGTGGCTCCCCGAGGAGAGCCGGGGGGGCCACACACCACACATCCACAATCCACTCCAAGCTGTGTTTCTAGTTTGGTGGTGCATTTCCTCCAACAGACAGGGCGAAGTCCAATCCACGGCTCTGTTGGCAGGGAACCTATAGACGTAGGCATCAGAACACCTGCTGTCTTTGAAAGTCCCCGGCTTGGAGAACGGGTGGCTGACCTCATGTCGAGGGCTGGCCCTCAACCGAGCGGGTGGAGACTGCACAACAATGTGGTTCAGCAGATCTGAGCTCGCTTCGGGAGAAAGGAGGTTGATCTGTTTGCCGCCCGCTGTGGTTCTCAATTCAGTCACAGGACAGCCGGCAGGAGATGGACGCGTTACAAACGCTCCATTGCCAGAAGGGCTGCTGTTGCATTCCCCCCCACCCCATCTCATCCCTCCAGTTAGGTGAGGCGGGAACGGTCGTTCATCATTCTGGTAGAAGTGACGCAGCCTACAGTGACAGAGCCCTGGCCTGTACCTATGGTCTGGGGGGCTCTGTCTCAAGGGTTAGGCTTCATATGCACAATGCTACCAGACTCTCCTGGTTTTTCTCCTAAAATTGTGGAGAGGCAGACTCGGGCTGGTCTATCTGCTGAGGTCGCACAGACCATCCAAGCGGCGGGCAGTCTCCACCATGTCTTGCTGTAAAGCTAAGTGGTTGGGCTTTCAGCGTTGATGCATTGAGAGGGAGACGGATCTGTCTACCTGTTCGGTGGGATCCGTTTTCTCTATCCTGCAAAGTCTGATGGAGAAGGGCTGTCGTGCTGCAGCTCTCCTGTCACAGGGGTTTGGTGACAGAACAGTCTTCACCCACTCTCTCGTGATACGCTTTCTGCAGGGTGTGAGAAGACAGCGACGTCGTGTCTCTCGGCGCCTCAGTAGGACTTGCTGCTTGTGTTGGTGGCTCTAATATCTGCACCTTATGAGCCCCTGGAGCAGTCCTCATTGACAATGCTATCTCTTGAACAGCCCTGCGCCTTGCTCACCTCTGCTAAGAAGGTGAGTGAGCTGTGTGCCTGTCGGTTCACCCAGCTGCATGCTGGTTCTTGGTGTCCACAGTGCAGCCAGATTAGACAACACACCTCCTTTGTTCTTATCTGGATGCTTTCTACCCCACTTAGGGTGCAGGGAGGTGAGAGTGCATCTGTTGTGTCCATGTGCGTATGATTGGAGGAGGTAGTACCCATAGAGTCCAGTAGAGGGCTCCAACTGTGCTTATAGAACTAGGGTTACCATATCGTAACCTTCGTTACACCCATACAGCAGCAGAGCAATGTCAATAAAACCCATGACTATATTTGCACAATCATGTGACTATTAGCAAAGGTCTGAAAATAATTAGTATGATCGCACCATTTTATAAGGACACTGACACTAATAACTGAGTTTACTAGTGGCAAGTGGCTAATGTATTTGCATATTTAAATTGGAATGAAAGCATATTATCCTATTAATAAAGCAATTAGTTCAGTTAATTTGTGCAATTCAGTTATGGATAAATGTAGTAATAATCTGTATTCTTTCTTCATGTCCAACGTGTGTGTGTGTGTGTGTGTGTGTGTGTGTGTGTGTGTACCCAGAGCCTGGTATATTTTCTTCCTCTGCGCTATAAGGCTCTATTGTTGTCCAAAAACGATTAAAAACACATTAATGAGCCACACTGTTACACTGGTTGACTTGTTCCCTCATTATGATACACACCAAATCCTAAAATAGTCTTTAACTGATTATTCCTGTTTGAGTAACGTGTGAAAAAGCTACAGTTGCCTACTGTTTAAGGGAGTTGATGAGCCTTGAATTTTTGTAAAGATTCACATTTTCAGTAACAACCAGTGGGTGCCACAGACAGGGCAGGTATGTGAAAAAAAACTGTACAATTGAACACATTGTCGCCAATGTCAGCCTTACTCTTTGAACATTGTTACATTGATACTCTACCGTTATACTCTTCCATGCATGCCTCTCTGTTTCTCTCTACAGCTAAATCAAACCTTGATGCAGTCTTGGTTACCAGCATTTCCCCTGGTGGCTTTACTTTTTTGTCTTCTGTTTCTTATATCTCACCAAATATTGTTATTGTTTGTTTTAAGCTAATCGATGCATATATGTCAGCTTTTCATTATTTTTTAGGTGATATTTTAAAAAAGACGTTTTCTGGTCATTCCTGTTTGTGTTTGGACTCATGTTGGTGATCTTAGCACTCCTGGAAAAAAATGGTGTCATCAATCACTGTTTTCCAAGTATTAAATAAAGGTTAAATAAAAAAAACCTTCTACAGCTAATTCCATGCCATGACTTTAACAGGGCAGAACTTGAATCAAGCTGCCTACAGTCTAGATAACTCTGCGGCAGAGGCGAAAAAACCTTACCTTATCTTTCTCAGACCTGCAGTGTTTTACCAGGGATTACAGTTTGAGATGGCTGACCATTTCGTTTAACCCACAGCTGACCTTTTCATAAAACTCCCAATTAAAGTCCTTCATTTAGACACTCATGGTTCAGCGAAAGTCTCTGTAGACTTTCACCTTGCCCACCACTCTCTAAACCTTAAGTCAATAAATCCACACTCACTTTCACCTCCAACAGTACCTTTTTTAACCTAGTTTTGCAATCATTCAAAGAAAGGACATTTACATTTTGAAATGTAAAGTGTTTGAGTGGTTGTATGGTATATGGTAATGAGTGAATACATGTATACCTATTGACACAGCAGAGGTGACGCAGGAGAAATGGTTTGGAAAGACTGACTCAAAGACTCAAAAACATTTTCCAACTACTTTCTGGTTGAGCTTAGCTTGCTAAGTTTAGTGTATTTTGAATTGGTGAAACTTAATTAATTTAGAGTACCTGTAAGCTAGTACAGCTTACAAGGGCGAGCCAATGAAATTAGTTCAATCAACCTTTGAAGTGAACTTGTGAATTACATTCCAAGTAAAATGTAAGAGAATGGCTGTGAAAATTTAGTTGCATTAACTGTAGTCAGAAATTGCTTTGGCATGCTACTTTTTAGCTGCCGGTTCTGTTGTGGATTATCCAGACAGGGAAGAAGCCAAGCTTGTTTTAAATGGGTCTTAGGCAGGGTCTTGCGTCGCAGTTCTGCTGTGTGTCTGCTCCGACCAGGCGTGGTGGAGACCTCTGGCCTCAGGTCCGAGAAGTGAGCCAAGGTTTAAGGACGTGGGTCCCGCATAAACGAGAACAGAATGTGAGCTAAGGTTTTTGTTGTCCTGGTGATGTCATGGACCATAACCAACACTGACCAGTGGTAGCTGAAAGCTAGTTTCATGGATGGAGTTCATACATTAGTGTGAATTCCTGGAGTGTTGTGACTAAAGTTCAATAGCTCTTGTTTCATAATAAAAGTTCAGCTTAGATCACACAAAAACTCCATATGTTGAGTCCCATCGATCTTAACACTTCCAACTAATCCTACAACCCTTAATACACACATTAGCTGTGCGCTATCTATTCCCCTTAGCGAACACCAGTATCTGTAGTGAAGCACAGTAGAATCTTACACCATTCCCAACATCAAACTCAGTCTACTGGAATTTTTTCTTCCAGAAAACAGGTTTTTAGTTACTGTCTTCATGAATCTGCTTATCACTAACTCTTCCTCCGCAGGCAGGAGATATGTAAGAGACATACCCATGAGGAGCAACACCAATAAGAAACTTCACAGTTTTGATGCTTATAGTTTGATCCTAGTTTGTGCTCTGGCAAGCAAATTAGAAGTGAACACTGCTACTAAAACAGTCATATGATCACAGCAACTCTTGCTTGCCTGTAGCTTGAATCACATATATCTCTGGCCACTCCAAAACCTCCAGTCACTCATGAAGTGTGTCAATTAACATGTGCCAAACTCAGTGGAGTAAGCGACATTGAACCTGAAAACCAAATCTTTTCAGAGGCTCACACTGTTGAGCAACATGCATTTAAACTGCAGGCCAAAGTGACCCAAATCCCATCATCCCTCATATGTGACTCAGCATTTTGCATGGGATCTGACCAGTTCGGATTCTGGCCACTTTCATATATGGTCCAAATCCAATGCAGATCAGATTTTTTTTAAATGCAACCTCAGTCTGGACACT
The DNA here is from genome assembly GCF_014851395.1 of Micropterus salmoides. Taxonomy (NCBI): domain Eukaryota; kingdom Metazoa; phylum Chordata; class Actinopteri; order Centrarchiformes; family Centrarchidae; genus Micropterus; species Micropterus salmoides. Next base: position 720 of record NW_024042611.1, on the reverse strand, counting down.
CAGATTGGAACTGATGTGACTCTGACATCACTCTAGAGCAGTGTTTCCTGGAGGCACACTAGTCCTGCATGTTTTAGATCTCTCGCTGCTTCCACACAGCTGATTCAAATGATCATCTCGTTATGAACTGCTAAAGCTGTTAAATCAGCTGTGTGGGAGCAGGGAGAGATCTAAAACATGCAGGACTAGTGTGCCTCCAGGAGAGGGTTGAAAAACACTGCTCTAGAGCAGCTGTTCCCCCGCCAGATGGAGCCGCATGAACGAAAAAGCTCCACAAAAAATGTGTCTCTCTTCCTCCTCTACCTTGCTATCATCTGCTCACAAATTCCCTTTCTTCCACCTGAAATACACCAGGTCACGAGCTCTCTTCTGAGTTATGTGCATGCTACTTATCTGAGCGGATGCAGTAGAGCAAGAGAGAGCGAGAGAGAGAGAAAGACTTGTGTAATGATGTTTGGAAAGGACAGAAGGTGTGAACATTTGTCATAATTTGGGAGAGATGTGACCCCAGGAGTAAACCGGGAGAGGGCAATGAAAAACAGGAGTCCCCTGTGACAATCAGGAGGGTTAGCAAGTAGGAGCTAACCGGAGCTAACTAGCGCTAACCTCTGTGGCGCCTTGTTAACTTCCTTACGACAGCATGCTGCATGCAAAGTTGTTTTATTTTTCAGTGCATGCAGGTCACTTTCAGGTCATGGACAGTTCACACTGGAGTCTACG
>NW_024042610.1:0-29000 GCF_014851395.1 Micropterus salmoides | reverse complement strand
GGCAGATTATGTCTTGCCCACCAAATCTTTTAATTTACTTTTTTTGTATATTTTTTTATTCCATTTTCACTTTGATTGCTGTTACTAATGCTGTTTTAATAAGCATTTATTTTCATACTTTTTATATTAAGCACTTTGCTTAGTTCCTGATGATCTTGTTCCTGTTTAATATGTAGAGATACATATGTACACAACACACAGAGACACACACACACACAGAGACACACACACACACATTCTGACGCAGGCTCCCTGATGGGGCCCACCAGTTTTTTATGCGTTGTGGGATCCACCCTTTCCAGTGGTCCTACACTGCTGTAAAAAACAACATTAGATCTAAAAAAAAATCTCAATCATTAATATCACTTCAATTTGACAAATTTCAAAAGTTTTGTCAAAAAAGGTATTTGGCCCTTTGTGGGGGCCGTTTCTAGGATTGCTGACTTGTGGGGTCCGCCCACATACACACATACATACCAAGTTTTTATATGTTAATGGGGCCCAAGGTCACTATCTGCAGCTGCTGACACCAGCCTTTATTATTACTCCCAGTTTCCTTATTTTGGACTAAAATAGTTATTTTTGTAATGAGTAATTATGTATACATGTGAAACTTTCCATCTGCCTTTACAGATTACAAGACATACGGCTTCAAAGACAGTTTTATGACAAAACTGAAATGACCAATTTTATTGTAATGACAGTTTATGCCACACAGTTGTCAGTCAATAAACTTTTTATGAAATGATTAAAACAAATTATTAATTTAATGTCTAGAGGTCTGTACAATCTGCACTCAATGTTTGAACAACATCAGCCTGAACTTTTATGTAAACCCAACAGTTTATATGTTTCATTGGACTGCATCCATAATATCATGTTAACACTAGGTTCTCTTTCCAATGAAGCCTCAAATTTTGAAATCATGATACAGAGATATTTAAAGAAATGAAAAATCCTTTGAAATATTTAACATATGCCCCACACACTTTCAGTGTTCAGGCCCTAAAATAAATAAAAAAATGTATTAAAATAAATAAGAAAACCTCAATATCCATCCATCCTCTGGTCAACATCCATCCATCCTCTGGTCAACATCCATCCATCCATCGGTCAACATCCATCCATCCATCCGGTCAACATCCATCCATCCATCTGGTCAATCCATCCATCCATCCATCCATCCATCCTCTGGTCAACATCCATCCATCCATCCATCCATCCTCTGGTCAACATCCATCCATCCATCCATCCATCCTCTGGTCAACATCCATCCATCCATCCATCCATCCTCTGGTCAACATCCATCCATCCATCCATCCATCCATCATCCATCCATCCATCCATCCATCCATCATCTGGTCAACATCCATCCATCCATCATCTGGTCAACATCCATCCATCCATCCATCCATCATCTGGTCAACATCCATCCATCCATCCATCATCTGGTCAACATCCATCCATCCATCCATCCATCATCTGGTCAACATCCATCCAACATCTATTCAAGATCCATCCATCCATCCGGTCAACATCCATCCATCCATCATCTACCCTACATCCATCAAACATCAATCATCTATCCTACATCCATTCATCTCTCGAACATCCATCCTACATCCATCAAATAAAAAATAAAATTAAATAAGATCTGTGAAATGTGTATATTTGTTGGCCACTGGACAGCCATAAAACCTGAGCAAACCCCTACAACAACAACAACAACAACAACAACAACAAGGTTACAACAGAACACAACCAAAGACAAAACATTTTAAGATCCTACCTCTAATGTTTTGGTTTTACCTCAGTTCCATTAGGTGCTTTCACACTAGACTTTTCTTCTCAGGGCTGTAATGCGATTTTTAACATAATATTTAACTGCTTTCCAGTCTCTGTTTCTGAGAGCTTGAGGTTCTGCAGTAATACAGCGCTGACACTCTTCTTTACCAGGAACTTGATTCCTTACAATAAATCTCCTCAAATGTGTGTCCACTGCAGCACACTCGTCTGGGGTCCAGCTTCTTTTGATGGCTGTTTGTTTTCCTATGTAGGCAAAAACACAAAACATTGTAGGTTTTCTTTTATAAAGAAATTTTAATCTTACTTAACCCTGTAAGACCCACTGTTTCAGAATTACAACAATTGTGGTTATTTCCCAAAACCCCTTTTGTCTTTTTTGTTTATACAACTACATCAATATGATCTGTGGGTCCTACATTTTATTCCCACCATGTAATTGGATCCAGGATTTGTATACAAAGCCCACCCCCCTTAAGTCAAGAAGTGACACATCCTACAACTTTCTGATCAAGCAACATCCCTTTGATTTACTGGACTGGATTCATCTTGAAGTAAGTAAAATGCTTGGAATATGTTTTTCTGTGTTTATTACAGTGTCTAGAACAAGGACATGTACAGTAAATGTTGAAAATATGCCCTACATTTTGTTTAGAGCTTGTTTTATAAATGTTGCGATATTACAATGTTGGATGAGAGTGGCAGTCATAATTGCCCTGTATTTAAGAGGAACATCTAGCCTGGTTAAAACCAGACCATTCTCAGTTGTAACTGAGTTATGGTCTGGCAAAGCGTCATAGACAAATCATTTCCAGAGGGGCGTCTCCAACGGACGTCGCGGGTAGGCCTAAAACCAATCAGAGCGATGAAGGAGATGACGTATGCAGAGCGGCGGCCGGCAGAGAAACATCTCCGAGTGTTGTTCTTTGCTCGGTTTTTAACAAAAAGGAAACGTTCAAACCGCTTAAAACAGACGGGATAGCTGATCCGAACGAGTTATGTTCGACGGCGGCATCCATCTTTGTAATGTAGGCTACAAAATCTGCTTCAAAATCCCAGCGCTGTCGTCATCGTGTAAAGCCCGCCCCAACGTTTCTGATTGGTGCCGCGATTTCGGTGGATTGGAAATGGACTTGAATGCGCTCTTTGCCAGACTAACTTTCAGAGCAAATCTAAATTTGCCAGAAGTTGTCTGGGTTTTCCCAGGCTAAGGAACATCTTGAGGGGAACTTAAATGAAAATGTAAACAACAAATTATACAGGATTTAAACATTATACCCTTTAGCTTTATATCGGATTACATATTCTATACTGTATTAGAGACTAAAGTTGAAAGATATATTGCCATATCTAAACATTATAATTTGCTATCACATTCTGCAGGACTTTCTAACAAAGAAATTCTGTTTGTGCAAATCTGCCTTTTCTTAGTCTACTGATAAACAAAATGTTCTTATCAATTTATAGTCAAAGAGCTTATTATCATTAGGCCTATAACCTTTATTTAACCAGGTCTGTCCCATTGAGATCCAAGATCTCTTTTGCAAGAGACACCTGGCCACTCCTCCAAGTTGTGCGGGATGCTCCTGGTGCTTTGTTCTGACACAGGTGTAAATGTTCATCACTGTTAGTTTTTGTTGTAAACTGGACGCTGAATGCATTCCAGTAAGGATTACAATCACAGTCTACTATAGGTGAGCCATTAGGGTATAGCGTGACCGGTGAGATGTGTGAATAGGCTGCTTCAGTCCAAAGTGTGAACATGTCATAATGAGGCATGTGTGCTATTTGTATATACAATGGAAATTTGTTTCAATTTTATCTTTTCCATTTCAGAATGCCACCAGCAAGGAGAAATCCTCGGTACAATGTGCACAATGTAATTGCCATCATCCAAAACGGAGAAAGTGATGTGGACATAGATTTTGACGACACTGATGCGAGTGATGAAGAATCAGATAATGATGTCTCTGTGGACAAAGAAAACCAAGAACCTACCAATTGTCCAGCTAATGTGAATATTGAACCCGGGCAATCAAAGAAATACATCATGCCACATGACAGACATCACTGATTTTTCTGGTCAAGCTCTCACAGTTGATGTCACCTCCCTCCACACACCACTGCAATACTTCCAAAAGTTTTTGTCAGAAGATTTGGTTCAAGCTCTGGCAACAAATACGAATGAGTATAGCATTCAAAATGATGAAAGATCAGTCAACACTAATACAAAAGAAATACAGGCAGCATTGGGCATGTACCTGAGGATGGAACATTACATTTTGTAAACAATTTAACCGTGCCAGAGACTGAAAAGAGGGACAAACTCTGGAAACTCAGACCACAGCTTGATTCACTCAGAGAAAACTGCCTGCAGGTGGTACCAGAAGAGCACATTCCATGGACAAGATGATGATACCCTTCAACGGGAAGTTCAGCAGCATCAAGAAGTATATGCAAGGTAATCTATGCTCATGGGGCTTTAAAGTATGGGTGAAAGCTGGAATCTCTAGCATGATGCTTGACTTTGATGTTTACCAAGGGAGCAACAATGATGTACGAGTCAAATCTAAACTTGGATTGTCAGTGATGTTGTAATGAAGCTTGCCTCCACATTTCCAAAGGGTCAACACAAGAAGATCTAGGCAGACAACTACTTCACCTCCGTTCCACTGGTAGTGAAGCTCCTTGAGCAAGGAATCCATTATGTGGGAACAGCCAGGCAAGTGCATCTCCCCAACTGTAATCTTTACATGTGAAGAGCTTGAAGAAGAAGGGCAGAGGAAGCTTTGACCACAGAGTGGAGGGGAAACAACATCTGTGCTGTCAAATGGTACGACAACAGGGCGGTGACACTTCGCTGGACCAGAACCTGTTCAGGAGATTCAACACTGGGACAAAGCCGCCAAAACCTACATTGACGTTAGAAAGGCTTCCATTGTGGGCATCTACAATAAATACATGGGAGGTGTGGATTTGTTGGACTCATTTACAGCAAAACACAAGTATGCACTGAAATCCTGGTGGTGGTACATGTACATCTTCTGGCACACAATCACCCTTGCTGTGGTCAACGCCTGGCTCCTCTACAAGCAGCACAGCCTATGCTCTCAGGATGCCAAAGGAGATACTGAATATGAGAAAGTTCCAAGCACAGCTGGCTTCCTCTCTCATTACGGTAATGATCTATTTGTGCTATTTACCTTGTTTGTGATAAATCAGACTGGAATTTGAGATGTACATAAATTGATACATTTATATTCTAATCTGGCGGACACAACACTGAAAACGCCAAAGAGAGGACGGCCATCTTCAATCAACAAGAGCCCAGAGACAGGAGCCCTCTGAATAGTGGAAAGAGACCACACATGGATGATGGAAGTCCAAAGGCTCCCTCTTCTAAAAAGTCACGCAAACCACCGCCCATGGATGCGCGCATGGACCAAACTGGACGTTTCCCCCTGAAGACAAAGAGAGGACACTGCAGACATTGCAGTAAAGGGTACACCAATACCCAATGCAGTAAGTGTGATGTCCGCCTCTGTTTTTCAGAGGACAGGAACTGTTTCTGGGATTACCACTATAAGTAAAGGTGGACTTCACACTGAGCACATAGATTTCAGTGGAGAGCGAAAGAACACTGCAGACATTGCACTGTTAACAATGTAAATAAATAAAGATCTTATTTGTTGGAATAAACAACTCTTCATAATAACATGACTGAGATTATTATTCATTTTATACACTGGTTTGGTAAAAACAAAAACACTGCAAATTAATCCTTAATTATGCAGCTTGATGGGCACCTCTTCGGACCTGACGTGCTGCCCAGCTACGCAAACGCAGCTACGTGGATGTACTCTCTTGTAATTGGCCAGAGTGATCACAAGTCTCCGGATGTTTTGGTCTCGTTGCTGAAAGAGTGCATGAAGCGGTGGAAAAACCCCTGTGCTGCCAGCTTCTCCAAGCCCCGTGCTCCCTCTTTTGCCAAAACCACCATGAGAACGACCGACAACTGGCTGAAGGAAGAGCTGCAACGGGTGAACGAAAGGCAGAAAGCAACGGAGGAGTGCCTGCTCAGATGCATTCCGTTTAGTATTGCTTTTTAACTTTATTTATAGTTAACGGTTTTGATTGCATTCTTTTTTCTTTGTGTGTTGCTGACGGCATTACATTATAATTCTGGAAAAGAAACTGCAACAGGATGCTTTTACCCTACACTCGAGTATAAACACACACTCTCTCACTTAAAGCAATTTTATTCTTTTTGCATTTCACAAAATAATAATAATAATACTAAAAACAATAATAATGATAATATTTTCTATTTATAAGGCACTTTTAAAAGGTCATTTAATAAAGTCAGCTGCATGTGGAGGCTTAATGAGACTTGGATGAAGGAACACTAACAGTTAGGAGGTATTTAAGGTGATTATAGGTTGTTCGAGTTTTTCAACTGGTCACTGTACACCTCCGTTGTTGGAGGAAATGCAAGCATTTTTCCTGAGTAAGTCCATAAAGTCGTAAAGATTTTTTTTTTTTTTTTAAATACAACAGACTTCTTATTGATATAAAGGTGATAATGCCAGTCTTTCCCCAACCCTACAACCTGCGACAATGCAGGCTCACAAGGTCTGTTCCTGCAACAGCTTCTTTCAAGTCACTGTCAGGCTTGTGGCACCGGACAGTAAGGAGGGACAGACATATTTCAAGTGTTGAGTCAAGGAAGCAAAGTAAAAGCCCTAAAAAATAAATGAGCAGCTCTGGCCCAAAAGAGAGTGCAAGCCCCAAAGCTTACCTCTCTTTTTTGCAGACACACTCCGGTTTTGGACTTGTGATGTGGAGGGACATTCTTGCAGGGATGACATGCTGACCTCATCTTCTGACCCCTCTTCTCTTGGCATACTGACATCTGGACAAAGAAATAACTTTATTGTAGTATACACTACATGAAATATGTAATAGCCGTCAGTGCAGTGGTTGTGTTATTTTATAAAATAATTTAGTATATTCAATTCAATTTTCTATTCAGTTTATTTATATAGCGCTGATTCACAACAGATGTCGTCTCAAGGCACTTAATAAGAAGTCAGTATATGGGATTTGTGTCTCTTAAAGAGAGACAGTTTATTTCATCCCGTCTCCTATAGTCCTAAATTCTTTTCAAGTGACTAGTGACGTGAAAATATTAGTTGTCATGTTAGCCCAGGGATGGGCAACTCCAGTCCTCAAGGGCCACTATTCTGCAGGTCTGAAATGTTTCCCTGCTTCAACACACCTGATTCAAATTAAATAGATCAAACAGCTTGTTGCCAAGCTCTGCACAATGAATCAGGTGTGTTGCAGCAGGGAAACATCTAAAACCTAAAGGATAGTGGCCCTCAAGCAGTATATTTCCTCATATAGTGTATGGACGACAGACCGTCCCACGCAGTCCACTAGTGCTGAAGTAGCTGTGCGCCGAAAAGATTGTATGTCGGACAATATAAGATGAACTGATTTCATCAGACAGAAAGCGACTGTTGTTATATTACAAGTAGAATTAACGACAAGGCTGTATGAGTTTATTAGATGTCATCTAACCCGATGGCATATGCGTTTGAGCCAGTGATGAGGAGGAGGGTTGAGAGACCCGTTTTTGGTTGAGGGAGCTGCAGCGGCTCCGGACGGAGATGACAGTGAGGAGAGGGTCGGCAACCCTTTGCAGTGCAAGTGCGGTCACTGCGATCAACCGTGGAGTCTGTTTGCTGCCATGAAGCAGACTTGGATAATGTGCTCAGGGAATTGTCCTGCATCACCTAATCGCGCACATTCCAGATGTTCTGTAGTGACAGGGACGTGTTGGAGTAGCTGTGCTATCCCTGTATGAAGTCTGTGCCGAGAGATTAGAGCAACCTATAAGCAATAGGTGGGTTCCCGCTAACCTCAAAGTTAATGCTACTTGTAATTTCAGGCAGTACTGACGCAGTGTTAAGTTTTAAAACTGGGGTTGTGTTTGACTGATTGTGCAGCCTCTGCATCATACAGGTCTCCTGACAGAGTTGCAGGAGAAAGAGGTGGGTGGGACAAAGAAGGGAGGTGGAGTTGTTGATGTTGAAATTTTTGCCACGTGCTGTGTGAAATGCACGAAAGGTAAGAATTGCGTTCAAGCTCACCGGTTGCAGACACTCCCCGGTTTTGACTTTGTGATGTGGAGGTACATTCTTGCGTGGATGACATGCTGACCTCATCGTCTGACCCATCATCTCTTAGCATACTGACATCTGGAGAGGGAAATAACTTAATACAATACACAAAATATCTAAAACGGATCATTTAAAAATCAATTTAGGAACATCGTATACACATACCTTCAATGTCCTCTGCTAAAGGTCCCTCCATGTCAATGGTCTCTAAAATGGTAATTGATAAAAAATTGAGTTTGGAAAGCTGAAACTATGGGCAATCTGCAAGAGTATACAACAGTAGCATTATCTCTCATCCCGTCACCATTACTGCCCTGTTTTACATGGTAAATAGTTGTTTTCGGAATGCGGAAGACTAAATGTCATATATTGTGCCTTCAAGAATATAAAGTTAATTACCATTCACATCGACTTGTATTTCATCGAGGCTCTTTCCTTTGTAATCTCCTAGGCGTCCTTGTTCCATTGCCAGGAGGACTTTACTTACTTTGGCTAATTGGAGGGTGCTTTCTGGGAGCCTGTAGTGTTTCCTGTGAACAGCGATATTATGACCAAGGAAGTCTGCCAACTGGTCGAGCTCAGTGGTTTTGAGGTTCAGAACAGTAGACAGGGTAGCAATATGTTTCCTCAGTTGAATTGATGTTAGCGCTTGAGGATTTTTTATGTCAGCACATTCACTGACAAATTGCCTAATGCAGTCACAAGCCCTGAGGTAATGGGCAGATTGTGGCAATGCAAACAGATATTCATTGTCCTTTAGCACCCCACATTCTTCTCTGCTCTCAGTAAGAGCATCAAGTGATTCTCTCATTAATGGGGTTAGAAGAACAGGAACCTTCCTTCCTCTTTTTCCAACAATTGCTATTCGCACAAAATGCCTGCAGAGCTTCTGCTCAAGCGCTGTGAGGGCCAAATTTACATCTCCCTGTTCCTCTGATGTGTCCTTCGATAAGTATGCAGACAGGCGCATTCGGGACACTTCACCTGCTCTCCGCCGATTAAAAAGCATAACTTGAGTCAGTGTTACTTTTGCAAGTTCCTTCCAATTTGTGGATGAATGATGTTCTTTTAAATCTTTGAGATGTTGCTGCTGTTTTTCTTCTAGATAGCAATGTAGCCTTTGGATATCTTGTGTAAGAGGTAAAAGTTGCGGTGCATTCCATTTGGCCCGGTTAAGCTGGGTTAATGCCTGGCCTGCAATATCAAACCTCCAACTCTCTAAATACAACTGTGCGAACTCCTCAGCATCTTTTATGGTTTCTTTATCTTTCTTTTTCAGTCCTTCGGACTTGATAAACATAGCCAACGAATGCAGGCTGTGTCCTACCTTGCGTGCAAGAGAGGGACATTGGTATATGCCACTTTCCTCACTGAATCCAGATAGGTTCTTTGCAGCTCTGACAACCTGGGAGTACTGTTCAGGTTTGATGAGTTCTTGAATGGTCTTCACATGTGTGATTTTTTTAGCTTCCAATAAAAGCCTGCCAAGTTCTCTCAGTTTTTGGCGTATATACTGGTGTTGACTCACTATCTTCTCATTCTTTTTGAACAACCTGAACCCATAATTGAGGATGCAGTTGTCTCCTTTAATTGCAACTGCAATCTTGTCCTGACTCATTACACTCAAGAACTTCCAATACGCGTCTGTATATTCCGATGGAGAAGGTTCAGCGAAAGCACACAATGCCTGAACTCTATTTTTACCTGGTTTAGTACTTTCGGGTTTGAAGCTGCAGACCTTGAAATGCCGCCACATTGCTCTTCTTGAGAACAACCCATAGCAGTGAATGCAATGTGCAAATTTATGTCCCTCTGATTTTTTTCCCGGTTGTTTACATGGGATTAGTTTTCCTTTTTGTGTTTCCAAAACATGACTGTTGTGCTCAAAGTTTCCCTTATTTCGTATGTAGTCCAATTGTAGTTTTCTTTCCTTTGAGTTTTTTGGAAAACTGAATGCTTTCGCAACATCCGATTCATCTTGGTGTTTACGCCACAAGTGTCTTGACATTTTCTGGACAAACTTCCTGCAATAAAAACAGAAATGTTTCTTGTTATAGCTTCTGGATCCATCATCTTTCTTTAAAGTTGGACTGACAATGATATACTGCTCTTCTTCCAGGGGCACTGAAACATTGTTTTCAGAATATGTTGCGATTTCCTTTTCATTCCCATCAACTCTGCTATTTGGAAATCTTCGTGCGGGATCATGACATCTTTCCAAAAGTCTTCTCTGGCTAAAGTCAAATTGGCTATGACTAGAGGATTCACTTCTACTCTCCCTGGGCTTAGACTTGCTCTGTCTGGAGGACTCGCTTCCACTTCCACTCTCCCTGGGCTTAGACTTGCTCTGTCTGGAGGACTCGCTTCCACTTCCACTCTCCCTGGGCTTAGACTTGCTCTGACCGGAGGACTCGCTTCCACTCTCTCTGGAGGATCTACTTCCACTCTCCCTGGGCTTAGACTTGCTCTGACCGGAGGACTCGCTTCCACTCTCTCTGGAGGATCTACTTCCACTCTCCCTGGGCTTAGACTTGCTCTGACCGGAGGACTCGCTTCCACTTCCACTCTCCCTGGGCTTAGACTTGCTCTGTCTGGAGGACTTGCTTCCACTTCCACTCTCCCTGGGCTTAGACTTGCTCTGTCTGGAGGACTTGCTTCCACTTCCACTCTCCCTGGGCTTAGACTTGCTCTGTCTGGAGGACTCGCTTCCACTCTCTCTGGAGGATCTACTTCCACTCTCTCTGGGCTTAAACTTGCTCTGACTGGATGATGCACCTTTGTTCTTTTTTTCCTTTTCCAGGGTTAATTCCATACTGCTATCACTTTCTGTGCTTTCATCCATGGGATTTGGAATATACTCATCTTCGCTACCTGAGATTGAGTCATCCGATTCCATGAGATTTATCTGAATCTTTAAAAACAAACACACATCTGTTAATAACTATTTTTGCAACATTAAATATAAAAAACCTGAGGATACTGATTGAACAGGCTCAGGATACTAAATGAAGAAAAATCTGTATGGACCATTTTCAGTACAAGTAAATTTACAAATTAGAAGAATCCCCATCAGACTCACTAGCAAGAGCAACAGACATTTTCACAATCGTAACCCCCCCCCCCCAAAAAAAAAGACTTACGGGACGGCAAGACCTTCTTCTCAGTTTCTGTGAATCCCTTTCAGACTTAAAAGGAGTCTCCTCTGCGCTGTCACTACTTGAATCATAGAGACTGTGGGTAAAATCTTGTACTCTATCCATCTGCAAAAAGGGAGACATGGAGATATTTTGCTGTATGATTGCTGTATTTTTTTATTGATAGGGAGACCATTCAGAGGTTGTCAGGTGAGCTAGACACCTATGAAAATTATTGACCAATATTACCCCTCCATCCACCTGCTGAGGCCCATGTCCAAACTGCCTTCCAGGTGGAGTAAACGTTGACAAAATTATTAAAAAAAGAGTAACGTTTCAGTTTTCATGCATTTGATTGTTAAATTTAATGACTTCACAGCAAATGATTCATCATAATGATATAGTGTCATTCCTGTAGACATGGAACTACTCAAGAGAGAGGGAGAGATTAGTCAATAATTTAATCAGTCAGAAAAGAGAGAGAGTTGAGCTTCTCTAATAAATGATTACTGATTGATTGTTGGTGATCTCTATTTAATTGATAATTAATGCACCAGGCGAGGACGAGGACTCGACCGGATTTTGGCAACAGAGACCGGCCCTACCGGGGTTTGTCCCGGTATGCTGGCTGACCAGTAGCCTACATCACTGGGCACGTTGTATCTTTTTTTTTTTTTTTTTTTAAAGCACACACCTGCAGGTGTTTATGCCAATCCAATAGATTCAATTTCAAATGAGTCCATTTAAATTCAGATTTTAAAAGCAATTGTTCAAAACAATCGATTCAGGTTCAAAGTAAATGATTCCCATTCAAATATAAAATTCAAATTCGCTTACTAGTGGCAAAAAATTTATCACATAAACAAGTTAATTATATTGTTAAAATGTGTTTTGGGGCTTACCAGAATGCTTTTTGTGCGTCTCAGTGGTGGAACAAGTTCATCATCCGATTGATTGTTGGAATGGTTGCTTGGAGAAGCCTCATCACAAGTTTCTTTCACAACAGTTTCATCTGAATCGTACAAATGATCTGAAACATCTGGGCCAATATCATTCTGCCCTATAATAACATCCAGGTGTGGGGTGGGAGGTTCGTTTTCCATACCATCCTCATCAGTTTCATCACTATCTGGATAATCAACCAGTGAAAATCCTTGGACAGTAAATACCTAAAAATAAACAAAAATTCATTAAGTATGGAATTAGAAAGGTTGGCCAATAAAAAATTGTAATAAATTACAACCCAATAAAGGTCACCTGACTACTTTAAAGCCCCGTGAGCATTGGTCCATGGTCCAATTGACCATTACTGGGGTTTTCAGTGCATCAAATCAAAATATTTAACATCAAAATTCAAATCAAAAAGATGCTTTAAAACATCTAACAGCTCAGACACAGTATACAATTACGAATGTTAAAATCACAGTTGAGGTCATGTCAGGTGTTGCCACAGTGCATTAAAAACAATTACCGTAAGAACTGGACGGAAGGGCCCCACATGGGTCAGACTACAGACATACGAGTGTGTAAAGGAGCGACTTGAGAAACAAATGTATTTGGAAGATGGAAGGACCCCATAAGAACATGACTGGAAACATGCCGGTGTGTGTGACATTACCTGGCCTTTAACAGCCAATATAAAGCCACATAAGCATTGGTCCACTTTAGTAATAGAACACCACCACATACATGTCAGCATAGATGAATGTGTTTGAATGTACTTTTACCTGTGTGCAGGTCTGATCTGGGTTAGGTCTATCGTTAAGCATCTGAGGAACAGGGCTGGTCTCATTCTCTTCTGCTGCAGCAGGAGTCTGAAGGCCTTTCACCTGAAATAGACAGACAAGAAGAGACTCAGAACTGTATGAAGAGACATTCACAGGCTAATAAGGTCATCTAATGGTGAAACAGCACTGAACTTTAACTGAGAGCATGGACTAAAAAGCAGCTCACGTCTATTCCAAGAGTTTGCAGTGGATCAAATCAAAATATTGCTTTAAAACATCTAACAGCTCAGACACAGTATACAATTACGAATGTTAAAATCACAGTTGAGGTCATGTCAGGTGTTGCCACAGTGCATTAAAAACAATTACCGTAAGAACTGGACGGAAGGGCCCCACATGGGTCAGACTACAGACATACGAGTGTGTAAAGGAGCGACTTGAGAAACAAATGTATTTGGAAGATGGAAGGACCCCATAAGAACATGACTGGAAACATGCCGGTGTGTGTGACATTACCTGGCCTTTAACAGCCAATATAAAGCCACATAAGCATTGGTCCACTTTAGTAATAGAACACCACCACATACATGTCAGCATAGATGAATGTGTTTGAATGTACTTTTACCTGTGTGCAGGTCTGATCTGGGTTAGGTCTATCGTTAAGCATCTGAGGAACAGGGCTGGTCTCATTCTCTTCTGCTGCAGCAGGAGTCTGAAGGCCTTTCACCTGAAATAGACAGACAAGAAGAGACTCAGAACTGTATGAAGAGACATTCACAGGCTAATAAGGTCATCTAATGGTGAAACAGCACTGAACTTTAACTGAGAGCATGGACTAAAAAGCAGCTCACGTCTATTCCAAGAGTTTGCAGTGGATCAAATCAAAATATTGCTTTAAAACATCTAACAGCTCAGACACAGTATACAATTACGAATGTTAAAATCACAGTTGAGGTCATGTCAGGTGTTGCCACAGTGCATTAAAAACAATTACCGTAAGAACTGGACGGAAGGGCCCCACATGGGTCAGACTACAGACATACGAGTGTGTAAAGGAGCGACTTGAGAAACAAATGTATTTGGAAGATGGAAGGACCCCATAAGAACATGACTGGAAACATGCCGGTGTGTGTGACATTACCTGGCCTTTAACAGCCAATATAAAGCCACATAAGCATTGGTCCACTTTAGTAATAGAACACCACCACATACATGTCAGCATAGATGAATGTGTTTGAATGTACTTTTACCTGTGTGCAGGTCTGATCTGGGTTAGGTCTATCGTTAAGCATCTGAGGAACAGGGCTGGTCTCATTCTCTTCTGCTGCAGCAGGAGTCTGAAGGCCTTTCACCTGAAATAGACAGACAAGAAGAGACTCAGAACTGTATGAAGAGACATTCACAGGCTAATAAGGTCATCTAATGGTGAAACAGCACTGAACTTTAACTGAGAGCATGGACTAAAAAGCAGCTCACGTCTATTCCAAGAGTTTGCAGTGGATCAAATCAAAATATTGCTTTAAAACATCTAACAGCTCAGACACAGTATACAATTACGAATGTTAAAATCACAGTTGAGGTCATGTCAGGTGTTGCCACAGTGCATTAAAAACAATTACCGTAAGAACTGGACGGAAGGGCCCCACATGGGTCAGACTACAGACATACGAGTGTGTAAAGGAGCGACTTGAGAAACAAATGTATTTGGAAGATGGAAGGACCCCATAAGAACATGACTGGAAACATGCCGGTGTGTGTGACATTACCTGGCCTTTAACAGCCAATATAAAGCCACATAAGCATTGGTCCACTTTAGTAATAGAACACCACCACATACATGTCAGCATAGATGAATGTGTTTGAATGTACTTTTACCTGTGTGCAGGTCTGATCTGGGTTAGGTCTATCGTTAAGCATCTGAGGAACAGGGCTGGTCTCATTCTCTTCTGCTGCAGCAGGAGTCTGAAGGCCTTTCACCTGAAATAGACAGACAAGAAGAGACTCAGAACTGTATGAAGAGACATTCACAGGCTAATAAGGTCATCTAATGGTGAAACAGCACTGAACTTTAACTGAGAGCATGGACTAAAAAGCAGCTCACGTCTATTCCAAGAGTTTGCAGTGGATCAAATCAAAATATTGCTTTAAAACATCTAACAGCTCAGACACAGTATACAATTACGAATGTTAAAATCACAGTTGAGGTCATGTCAGGTGTTGCCACAGTGCATTAAAAACAATTACCGTAAGAACTGGACGGAAGGGCCCCACATGATAGGGTTAGGATAGGGTCATGGATACATGTCAGCATAGATGAATGTGTTTGAATGTACTTTTACCTGTGTGCAGGTCTGATCTGGGTTAGGTCTATCATTCAGCATCTGAGGAACAGGGCTAGTCTCATTCTCTTCTGCTGCGGCTGGAGCTTGGGTTTTTTTCAACTGGATTGCAGATAAAGAAGAACTCATTTTAACACACATCACAGATCAAAGATTAAATGCATTTCCATAGACAGTCAAGAGTAATATTGGAAACATGGTTAATTTTGGAGAAATACAAAATTTTCTTTTGCAACAAAAAAATTTAAAAAAAGAAATCTCTATACTTAATCTAACCAACTCACCTTACAGCGCCAAGGCCATTTTGAATCACCATAGTTGTAATCAATTTCATCTCCTATTTCTATTTTCTTCAGAGAAAAAAGGCACAAATGTGGTTTGTTGTCAACTATGATTTTTTTCATAACGCAATTTGGATTTTGGTGGTTGTCATTGACCAATCTTCCGAGAGATAAATCTTCTTCAGATGCATCCAGGCTGAAAAGTATCAAAAAAATGGTAATAGTTTTACATCTTTTTAAAAGTTTTATTGAAAGAGTTATTTTCAAAAGAATTTAAGAGTATTTTTGCTTAACTCATTCATCAAGTATTAAACCTTTGTTTCAGGGTTAACTCGTAATTTCTCTAAATCAATACAAAACATCCATCTTTCAATGTTTACCATAAGTGATGATTCTGCCACTGAAAGTCAAAGAGAAATGTGCTTTCAATCTCTGAGTATTTTCTTGACTTGCATTCCTCCTGTGTGAGGAGTTTACCCCTGTACTCCAACACGAAGTCCCCGGGTTCAATGGGTTGTGTGGCAAACACTCCTCTTCCTACAATAATATATAATAATTAAACATTTCATTCTGGCTCAAAAACAGATACTACAGTATTTTCAAAGTGAGGTTGATGTTCTTGCGTCTAGTCAGTGTATTACCTGCAGACAATGCTCAGCACTCTCCCAGTTGTGATACACACTCTACAGGTAAAGTGCTTTTTTGATCAGACTTTGTGGACATAAAATGTTTTTGATGCAGACCCATCCACATCAATGCATCATTGAGGTCCTGTCTATGCTCTGTTTGGTTCCCTTAAAGGAGTCATGACCTGTAATTTTCACTTTTCCACGAGAATCAATAGCCGCGTTTCCACTGTCGGGCCAGTGCGAGCCAGGGCTTTAAACTGGGCCGAGCCGGGCTAATGGCCTCGGGCCAGGAGCACCGGGCTCAAAACCAGCTGTTGCGTTTCCACTGTCTGGCCAGAAGCTCCACAGCGCTTCACTAAAACACGCTAGGGGTGAACTAGCACAGCCCGGCTCTGGCCCGACAGTGGAAACACGGCTATTGTATGTTATGATTGCCTAACGATTATACACTGGCCGGGAAGCCGATATTTAAAAGTGAAGCGTTTGTTTACCCCTGGGTTCGTCAACCAGCCCACGTGCACGCGCACTCAAATACGAGATTTTAATTTCTGCCCCGACTTGACGTCAAGACGGGGCAGGAAATACCATATATGGACACCGCAGACCTATGCTGCAGGAAGCCCGCCCTGCCCCTCTCCCCCTCATATTCAGTCGCGAAAGATGCAGAAACGTAGTGCACACGTGAGTTGCTCTGTTGTTGACTGCCAGAATCAACATGTAACTTAAATGTGTTTTCTCTCCCAAGAACGGACCAAGCTGTCAGGGACCAGTGGATTAAATTCATTTTTAATGACGCGGTTCCTACAACCCTTCCCACTGGCTTAACGTTAGGTGTCTGTGCTAATCATTTTACACCGGAATCGTTCACAAATTTGAATGTCCAAAAAACCACAACGTGAAACAAGGCAAAAACACCACATGATAGCAAACGTTGATCTCAATAACAACTGTAAGCTGATAAAAAAAAGTAGACTACATCTCCGTTAATGTAATCTACATTAAATAAAAGGTATAATGAATGTCTCAGTCAAAATGATTGTTTTTACCATTCAGAGACATCTTGATGTAGACGTCCTTCCATCGACTCTACATCTTCCCTTTCCAGCTCAGATTCAGAGTCTGGCTCGTGCATGTACGGTTGAATTCCGTAGGTCGCGGCCAGGTCGGTTTCATTCACAACTTGCGCCATGATGTCATTTTGGAATGATATGCTGAAGTTACCTGCGGTGTCAACCCCCCTCCTTCCTGCCACCAATCAACGCGCCCCTTTGCATTATTAAAATGACCATCCATGACAGCCAAAATATCACATCAGATCTCGCGAGACAATAATGCCTTCAGAAATAAGGGTCAGAGGAGCTCTCCACTTTTCTTTTTTAGAAGGGCCTGAAAGGCTATAATAGAGCGTGGGTATCCAAGGTAATACTAAGTTATGACTCCTTTAAACTGAGAGTGCCGTGTACCATTTAGTGCAGGTAACACCAGTGAAGCGTAAGAACATCATGCAACTCAGACTTTTGACATAGACAGACAGATGTACTATACTGATCCAAAACTGGAAAAATACATTGTAGCTGCAGCAAGGCATGAAACTAAATATTAAATAGCAATATAAAAAACGGAAAGTATTCCTGATTTACAAAATAAATATAGGACACAGAAAAGCAATATAACAAACGTATATACAACAAATAGAGAGACTAGTTAAATAATGTATTGTGCAAATGAGCTTTAAAGACCCACTCCGATGATAATCATGTTTTTCGTGTTGTTAACATGTTCTTGTGGCATTTTTCTAAAGCTAGAGGACATATCTTTAGAAAATTAAGCTCAAAATTGCATTTTTGAGTATTTCTGCATTCAAATGGCTGTGAACCAATGGCAGTCACTAAAAGGCAGCCTAAAACAGACTGGAGTTGTGATGTAATAACTCTGGGGGGGCCACAAGCTCCTGCCCCACTCCGCTCAGGTTCTGAGGAGTAGAGAAGACAATGGCGGATCAACACCTGTGTGCTGTAGTGGGTTGCAGTGCAAAGAAGAGAGATATTGGTATTAGCTTTCATAATTTACCGCAGCGCTGGCTCCGCCCACAACGCAGAGGCTAATTGCTAATGAGCACAGCTGGGACACTCAAGCAGAAGATTACTAACTTTGTCAGGCGGGGAAATTATATTGCCAGATGCCTAGCATGCAACTTAGCCAAGTCTACCCAACGAACTAGCCATGACTGGTGGGGAGGATGAAGCTGCTGCCGGGAGCTTTGAATCTCAGGTGGCTATATGCATCGTTGTTGTACGGGGCTGTACATTGCTCCATTTACACTTGGTCACATAAATGTGTCGGATATAAATCCGATTTTCAACTCCTGCACTATATACTGATTTAATGGAGTTAAGATATGTGCTGCATTTTATTGATCGTCAGCTAAAATGTCAACATCAAAGAGAGAGTGGCAACAGCGCTGGTAAGATCATCTCGTTTCTTTACTTTTAATGAAGATGATTGTGTGTTAAGCATCTGCGACTTACTTTCACTTTGATTTGCGATAGTTTGCAAGTTGGCTTGATGAATAGATGCTCAGCTGCGCCGTGTTGCAGTAGCGTCGTCATATCTAGCTATAACATGACGTATAGCCTATAATAACACGTTCTCACACGTTTATTTTGTGCATTTTTGGGAGGAGTAACATTTACATATGTGGTTTCAACAACCAGATGCACATACACTTGTCCGATCACAGAAAACATATGAAGTGAAGTGTAAACAGCCCCCGAGTGGTGGTATGCCAGCGAGCTTTGCTTGGCATAATTTAAAATGGTTGGTCGCAGAGTAAACGGTCACGACAATACTCTTCTTCTGTTGTTTGTTTACACTATGCACAAAACACAGGTAGCCTAGATCGCGCAGTAGGGTGTTTCATTCATGTTAGCTGACGACACCTTGTGTCCCCGACAGGAAAATACCCAGCTGCGTGTTCTGTGAATGTAGGCGCGGTGTCAATTTAGAACACATAGGAATTGCGCCAAAATATAACGATATTCGAAAATGCTTTTTTATGATCGAATTTCGCACGCAGTTCCGACTATTCGAAGATCGCGACTCATCCCTAACATCAACAATAATACTTTTTTGCTTTTGAAATGCACAAGTTGTGTCAAGGAATCTTCTGCAACTTACCTTTGTAACGGTCAATGAATCTCGGCATAAACCCATCCTTGTCAGTGCAAGACAGAATGTATGTCTTTGCATCGTCTATAGGCTTTTTCCTCCTCCTCCTTGTGGACATAATGGTTCTGTGAAAATAATTGTAATTCGTACTTAGTCAAGGCAAATCTCACAAAAAGGTTTTTGAAAAATAGCAAGTCACAAAAAAAATCTATTATGTAAAATAAATAAATAAACAGACATTCATACAAACACATAGACGCTGCAACAACTGTGTACTGAGCTTTGCTATTGCAAGATGCACATTGTTTAACATCAAACACGGGCTAATGAAATATGCAAATTCTGAAATGAGCACACTGAAAGCTGACCGAGCCTGTTGAAGTTAACTTGTTAGATGATAACCATGTTGTGCTGCACAGACACTCCGTAATCAATTTAAACTAGGGATGTCAAACTTAACTTCTGGTACAGCAGCATGGCGGCGTTGCCACATGACCATTGACTGACATATGCAGCATCACATCCTTCCTCATACATAAGCGCATGGATGGTTATGGGGGGGTCCAGGGTAGGCCGGTACCACCAGGATGGTGAAAACTTCCCTTAGAAGTATTGAGTCTAAACAAGCAAAGGTTTCACATCTTGCTACATTTGTTGATCAGTTGATCAGTCACAGTGATGCTCTGAAATTTAAGAATGTGTTTTTATTTGTTAAAAATGTGGGTCAATGACGTGACGCCTAAATTTTCTGTTCGACTGCATTTTTTCAGGCAAAAATGGGTTTAAATGCCTAAAAGGATACTGCATATTTGTAGTACCTCTCCCGTGTATGTACAACTTTTCAAAAACCTTTGTTTATTTTTTTTTTTGTTATTTAAAGTGTCAAAACATCATGTGGTGCGTAGGTTCGGCCATAACTTCTGTTTTGAAAACATCTTTGATATTGATTATTATTGAGTGACTCCAACACGGCACCGTAGCTTCAGTCCTGCGTTAGCTTCTGGCTAACCTCCATCAGCGAGTCCTGCCCGGTCTTGCTCACAATTCACAACCGATTCCACCTTTAACGACAGGACTTCACTGCACCCTGTCTCTGCCCCGCTGTCATGTCCGTGGTGACGTTATTAGGTTAAGCCAACTGCTAATAGTAATATTATGTCGCTAACGTTAGCTACATGGCAGCTAAACGAGGTAGCAAACATCACGATATAACGCCAAAATATGAACTCACCATAAAAACCTCACAATTCACAACCGATTCCACCTTTAACGACAGGACTTCACTGCACCCTGTCTCTGCCCCGCTGTCATGTCCGTGGTGACGTTATTAGGTTAAGCCAACTGCTAATAGTAATATTATGTCGCTAACGTTAGCTACATTGCAGCTAAACGAGGTAGCAAACATCACGATATAACGCCAAAATAAACTCACCATAAAAACCATGCCTAGCTTACCTGTTGCATGAAGAGGTCGGTATTTGTAAAAATATTCAGATGTCCAACCACTCCGTCTTCTTCTGTCTTCAATCTTCTATCCTTGAAGTCTTCTTCTTCTTGTGCAATTTCCGCAGTTTTCCTTACATTCGCGGCTGATTGTACAGTGCAGTAATTTCATTGGCCAAAGGTTTCAGATTCCCGCGGTGTGTATTCGATTTCGCGGGAAGTGTATATCCTGACTTCCGGTACAAAAAGGCTGGACGATACACACCTTCACACACATACCCACTTTTTGCTACCTTACGGGCCACTTTTTAGAAATGAAAAAAAAAGCAATGGTAGCATCAGGGGAAGCTGCTGAGCTCATTTTAATTGAAATCGGAGTGGGGCCCACCATTTTGGGCCCCACTCCGATTTTGGAACTCCTTAGGTGGATGTGCTCCCACCGATGGGAACCCACACCGACGCAAATGTTAGTACACACACACACACACACACACACACACACACACACACACACACACACACACACACTCACTCACATAAATGCTCATCCACATTGGATCTTTATTGTTTTATCTGAAGGATGGTTTGGGCTTGATAGAGTGGTTGCAGCTAAAGGGGGGCTTGCCATCAGGGCTTTTAAAGGTGAGGGGTGAATGGATCACTATTCATGCAGTGCACTCATGGCCTGAGCATCCATAGATGGCCCCTAAAGGGTACAGAGTGTTATGACTAAATTATGAGACTTATATTACTCATTCCATACCACATGTTCAGTTTGGATGGACATAAACAGTATTAAACTGATTACGGGAGATAGCGGTGACAAGGATCTCTCAGGTCTGATGCGAAGATGCATGGCAGCCTCCTTGCGGTAATACACTCTGACATGCAATATTTCTCCAGCAAATATGCAGTG
The DNA here is from genome assembly GCF_014851395.1 of Micropterus salmoides. Classification (NCBI taxonomy): domain Eukaryota; kingdom Metazoa; phylum Chordata; class Actinopteri; order Centrarchiformes; family Centrarchidae; genus Micropterus; species Micropterus salmoides. The sequence goes on along the minus strand of NW_024042610.1, from coordinate 7,375 downwards.
CTAACAAAAATGATAGTTTTGTGCACTTAAGCAAATTATGTGTTGATTACATCTTCCTGATATTGCTGAAATGAAATTCATTTTATCACTGGTTAACAGGGTATTACACCTAATAAGAAATCCTTCCGGGATTAAAAAAAAAAAAAAGCATTTAGTTGTGTGTCAATAACAGGAAATGATGACATATGGGTAAACATTTTGCCAGCATTGCAGCTTTTCTCTGTGGCAAATAAAATGAATACCAAAAAACAATTAATTTCATCTGAAGGGAGGTCAATTTGTTTTAACCCTCGCTGAATGAAGTGGCAGAGAGAAGAGGCAAAAGGGATGCCGGAGGTTAATACCTTGTCTTGAAAGCCAACATGGATCATTATTTCACAGCCTTCTATTACCTGGTTACACATGTATGCTTTTATGTCAGCACATTATTAAAAGTGCCTGCTTTGCTGGCCTGATGCTTACCTCACCACGGGGCCATCTAGGAAAGATCGCACTTAGGGAAAAAAAGTTATTGGAAAAGCTTGCATTCTTTCTCTGCGGATTGTGTAACCTCTCAAAGGGCCATGATGAATGCAATGTGCTTACATTTGGGATTTGAATCTGGTTCTGAATCTGCAGAAAATATACAATTTACTTGTGCGTTTTTAATTTCAAGGTATAATTGAACATCTTGCCACTCATCAGACATCAACCCATTTTTTTGTAAAGCCAATAGAAAATCATTTGACATGCAAAATTAGATATGACATGTCACAAAATCAATTCCATTCATGAAGTGGAGCTACTCAGTCTGTTGCTTTTACTTTCATTCTCAGGGTGCTCATTAAAACAGAGAGAGGAGAGAGAAAGTCTCATGGGGGCAACAAAAATACCATAGCTGGTTCCTTTTTAAATCATTTGTTTGTTATTATTTAATATCTCCTGAAATCCAACAGCACATTTGGGTGATGAAACTTCTGACCTTCACTTTACAGTTGACTCTCCTCACTGTAGAGCTCATTAGTGAGCCATCTAATCTCATTAGACAATGCTGGGTTAAGGTGGCACCGCGACAAATAGCCAGCCTCTCTCTCTCTCTCTTTGCTTTGGACCAGGAGCAGAAACAGGTGTGGGAGCGGGCATGTGAGTCTGGGACAGGAGGAGTCCTTGCTAACCCTTCTCCTCTAATTGCTGTGAATGCCAGTATGCTTGCTATCTGCTGCCTTTCATAACAGTTGGTGTTTGGCAAGAGGCTTTTATGTTTGTTTTAGCTGATGATTTGCTGCTTATTGTGTCTCTGTCAAAGGAATACTTTTGCATCTTTAGTTAAACTGAAATGTGTCCGTCCCCCGTGGATGTAGATGCCAACTGCTCCAAGATGTGTTACAGTGAAACAGCCACTTTTGAAACTTCTAGCTACAATCTGATGTTGATTTATTTTTTCTGCAACTATTTACGTGAAACTTCTGCACACAGAGAAAGAGACGGAGGCACTGCAGCGCAGCTGTGGGGATTAAACAATGTATGAGAAGCTCTACCGGTTTCACCAACTCCTTAGGCTTTAAGCATATAGGACTAGTTATTTCCATGCTGACAACCAATATAATCATATTTTGGCTTGCTGTAACACCTTAAAGTCTTAAATCATTCATATCATTTCCTGTTATATTATACTTGAGCTTTGTTCTGAAGTCTAATCTGTATAACAATAAACTGGTTTTCTGATACACCTCATTGATATTTTTCACTCTCGACATCAGACAACCCCAGCTCCAAACTTTCACTCCTCTGTCTGCACATTTTCTCTGCAAGGCTCATATTCCAGATCATGTGGAGCCGTATTTATTGTCGCAGCTTATTTAAATAATCACCGGCATGTCAACGTACATTATGGCCCTCTGTCAAGGTAATAACACATTGTCATTGCTGTTGGGAGGCAAATATTAAACCATAGATCAATGTTTAACAATGATAATGGACTGGATCTGCATGTTCCCGTTTCCATTTCAGTTGGCCTTTGGCTATATTAGAATAATTTAATGCTCCAAATAATGTGAAAAAGGGCTGTTGTTATTATTGCTTTTTGATAAATAGTTAAGGGAATCTGTGTTACATGTATCACTGAATATGAGGTTGTTTGCATGTGACAGCCTCTCTCAGACTAAGATGTTAGTGTGACATTGCCTTTGTAGAAACAGAAACAAGGAAGGAAGCATATATAATACAGTGGTTTCATCAGAACGCTGCCTCAAACAGTGAAGCTATGAGAGCAGAGTGAACCAAAACAGTAAAGATGTTGCCAGGGACGTCATTAGGATTGAAAGATCTAATCTTACTTTATTAGAACTACACTTATATTAACAACCAGTGAAGAAGCCAAGATGTTAACATGTAAAAAGCGACAGACATGTTCTCTTCTTCCATTTCTCCTCTGTTGAACAAAAGTAAATGTAATGTTAGCTGGTAGAGACATCAAAGCTGCATGGGGAGAATTTACTTAGGCCAGACTGTGCTCCTGCTGAGTTCTTCTGTAGGATATGACCTAAATGCTATCCAGCTGCTCATGTAAATGTGTGATAAAGTAATACCATATCTAATTCCTCTCTCTATTTGATAAGTAGCTGGTCCTAAAATGCTATTTCATTGCACTAATTACTGTTTCTGCCCTGTAGATTGGTTCAGTCAGAGAGATTTTGCTCTTTAGTTTTGCTTGCATACTGGCATGCAATAAATACTTAAGTTAAATCTAATAATTATTTTTCTTCTTATTATTTGGGGGTGAGGGGGTGGGGGTGGGGGGTGGACTCAGGACCATTTTAGGGTAGCTTCATCCCCCCCTACAATAGGCCTAATGACGTCCTTGTCTGAAACTGTGAAAGACCCATATTAAACAAGTTTTTGTGTTGATGGAATATTGCTCCTTTAAGTAAGCCAATTATGAGTGATAAGGAATAAAACCTATGTCAAGATACAATTAAGGGTAGTATCAAAAGCGGGTCCTTTCTTTCTTTGTCACCTATTTGGTGTGTCATTTATCAAAAAATGTTTACATAAAAATGTATCACCTGACATTTTGTAGATACATAAATAAATACATGTTACTAAAATATACTATACTTTTGCTGACTGGGATAGGTTTAGAACAGTGGGTCTTCTAATCCCATATGGGCTGGACCAAACAAATTTTAGTAGAGACACTCATTCCAGGTAAATGCACATACACACACACGCTACACTTCCTTCCCATGGCTAGGTCGTGATTCTGCTCAGGGTTCAATGAACCATCAGTTGGAAAAATCTCCCCGGCTGATCCTGAGTCAGTAAGTGTTGGGTGGCAGGCCTGCAGTGTTCGCCCCTAGGATTCCTTCTTAGATCAGCTGTTGCTAGCTGAGCCAGCAGCTAACAGAGCCCTGGGGAGCTCCAGGTGGGTCTGATTAGCTCTCCACGGAAGAGAAGGGTCAAGGGAAGGCAGTTCGGGTTACCTTTGCAGAGGAGGGAAGCAAAAGGAGAGGGAAAAGTTGGAAAGCAGTGTGCGTCAGACAGGCAAATGAGTGGTTGCGGGGCAGTGAGTGGAGAATTAGACACATGTCAGCCCAAGGTCTCAATTTTCCCGCAATCAGCATGACACCTGGCCTTGTCTTAATTGGTCAGGATACCTCACCTAATCCATCGCCTGTCCTCCTCGGTGTCTGGAGCCCTCTAAGCTCCATTCAGCAGTGAGGCGAATGGACAAAAGCCAGGGATGAAAAAGAGGCCTCCCTTTGAGGCCTAATCCAATTAGATAACTGTTAGAAAACCGTGAGTAGAGTTTCACGTCCCTTAAAAGTAGACACGAACTCTTGCAACCTCTGTGACCTTGGAGAATGCCATCTTGTTAAGAGTCGCAGCAGGGACCCCTATCCCCCTCTCTTGATCTCTTTGACCAGAGGGTGTTTGTGTGTGTGTGTGTGTGTGAGTGTGTGTGTGTGTGTGTGTGTGTGTGTTTGAGAAAGAGACCGGGAGAGGGATAAACGGTCCTGACTCATATAGCAGCTAGTCTAAACCTCATCCAAGTCTAAAATAGATCAGTATCTGAAGGGCCTCTCTTGATAGTTGTGCAATGGCGCTTGTGTTTGTTTTTTAGTTTAAACTTAATTAACTCTTTAATACTCTTATGTAAACACAACAAAACAAAATAAAACAAAACAACACAAGAGTCACTCCAGCATATAAAAGTACAGAAACTGCACTATAGGGACCCATCTGATTTATTCATATTTACAGAATCATGATTGCCTTAGGTTATATCTTTGCCAGTAAATACATGAATATGTATTGCTGCTTTTTGAGACATGCAATGACTTACATATTTCCCACACAGCTCCCATTTTTATTCATGCAAAAACGTTTCAGGCGCTGCATTAAAAAAATCCAGTTGTTGTTTTTGAAACACATCGAAGTATCGTAAACTTGTGATGTGTCCTGCCAAAGTGCCGTGGCCTCGGAGACTGCCCCTAAATGTTTCCTAAAGGGGGCCAACGGCTGGCCCTCGTAATACCACATAATGTCCCTGCATAGTGATCAAACAATGAAATTTAATCAGTGGCCTCCAGTCTGCTTCCCATAAAAATGTGTTCTCTAATATAAAGTTCATTTCTATGAATATTAAAGCAGCATATCATCTGTTGAATATTTCATTTGATCTCCACCTTTAATAATGCAAAATGAAGAATAGAACATTTGCCCCTTTTCCTATAGATGATGACTTTGTCCACTATTGAATATATATCACATACTGCATTACAAGCTCTGGTGTCTTTTATATAGGTGTAGTAAAAAAATGGCACCTCCTGCAGTGGATATTATCCCACAGCTTAGGGCGTTTTGGCTGTCATTGAAATGTAGTGAATCAGAATGACGAAATGTTTAAGGAAATGTCTAAAGTGAAGCATTGCTCGACACCTGCTCACTTTAAATGTTTATTGGAGTTAAGTTAAGAGGATATTGAAGGCACTGTAAGAAATAAAGATACTAAAATGTGAGGTAAGGGCTGCACAAGCCCTGTGCACAGCTTTGGATGCTTATCTAGTATAATTGTGTGGCAATGTAAGGATGCAAATGAAGTGTGTAGACATGGCAACCCTGTTGGAAAAAGCCTTGAGGCTGTCTCCCCTTTGTTTCCTTCCCCTCTCAGCCATGTCCTAATTGTATTATCCTCATCATTTTAGTTATTTGCTTCTCTCTCGTTTTCTGTCTCCCTTCTCTGAATGTCTTTGTATGGCACAGTCATCAAGGTGATAATTGCATTGCCAGTCCCCAGTAAGAGACGTTCTTAATTATTTCAGCATTAGGCGGTAGTTATACAGGCTATTAATGCTTGACTTCGCAATTATATACTTTGTTTGATTGCATTTTATCAGCAGGATACAATGGGCTTATTTGCGACTGACAAGAAGAGCACCACAGTTTTATACAAAGGATAAGTGATGTGACATTCCCTGTATGGCTTCCATTCACATGCAAACATCACATGTTGCGTTGAAGTGCTTTTAATCTCACAAATAGTCCACACATGAAAATCATTGTGTGGGCAACTGAATGAGCTGTCAAACCATGAAAATCAGTTTTGGTCAGTCTGCGCTTTTGAAGATGATGCCTGCTTCGCCAGTCTCGTCCTTTTAAAATCTTCGAGTCATTATCCAGTTGAGGCTGATCTGAATTGTTGACACCTCCTTTGAAACGTTTTGCTCTTATGCTCAAGTTTTATGTGCCGAGGAGTTGTTTGACCCTTTGTACTTCATTATTAGCTGATGTGGCTTCTCTGTATCATTCCTCGAGTATCTGCAATCTTAGTAACAGTAACACACTTAAAATATGTTGCTAATAAGTGACATTATTTTTTATATGCTGCTTTATAATGTGATTCAGGCCTAATTACACTGTGGTATACACCTGGCACTAGTCCCCACTACCACATTCCTCTGTCTTTAAAGTCTTGGCCCAGACATCAAAGCTGCCTGGTTTTGATGATATTTTGGCACTGGTCTGTGTTGGCTGCAACTTAAATGGGATTAGAGTGTTGCACGTTAAAAAAAGGGTGCTGCTCTTCATATCAGCATAACAGGATATTATTATAAGAACTTTTCAATGTCAAAACTTATAGGAAAAATTGTAACATATTGAAGGAAACGACAAAACAGAAAATGTCCAAAGAGTTGTTAAATGTATACTGCACATCATTTAGAAATATGTCATTAATACCTCCATCTTCAGCTTTTCTACTCCATCAATATTATAGATATACTGTATTGACCAGGCTAGATTTAGCACATCCCCTTTAACAGGCCAGTCAAGTGCACGTCTTTGGACAGCACCTGAACTGAATGCTGTTTGCTTGCCAACATTATTACAAGTTAAATTGGGTTCAGATATTGCTAGTCAGCGCACCAGATGTCAAATTCAATAAAAAACACTTTTCATGACACCTGATGGTGTGGGAAGAACAGAAAAGAGAAGTGTAAAAGCCAGTATTCAAATGAAAAGCGAATTCAGTACACGCTGTTCACAGATGTGCATTTACATTGTTTGCAAACTGCCAATTCGTTGCTTATTCTGTCTTTAATTATTGTCTGTAACTGCCAAGCTGTGCAAATTTTTGGCTCTAATATTGATCCAAGATGAAGCTGGAAGAGCATTACTTAGGAATCATGAACTACTCTTGCGACGTTTGGTAATTTCTGGCCACTGGAGGGTAGCAAGAACGCAAAACAAGCTCTTACAAACATGATATAACATTGTGTCTGTCTATGTCAAACTGGCATGGGTTGTGCACGGCCCAGGACCGGAGGGCTCTGCAGCGGGTGATTAAAACTGCTTGGAAGATCATTGGTACCCATCTCCCGAGAATCAGTGATATGGGTGAGATACAGCTGCCTCAACACCAGACTGCAGAGCAGATTTTTCCCTCAAGCTATAAAACTTTTAAACTCAAATTCATCTTCAGCACTGCTCCATTGGATATAGTTTATTTCTATTGTATTTCTGTTTACCATGTTATGATTGCTTTTGCATTACTGTATATTGTCTAATACGTAGAGGAAGGGACTTAGAAGCTTAGAAACTTTACAAGATTCAAATAATGCCAGGAAAAACATTTACAAGAAATCTTTCATACCGTCTGCAATAACCACTCTGAACAAAAACATTGTACAGCTGCTGTTGTAATGTAGGTTTTAATTGTGCGTTTGAAGTATGTGTTTAAATGTATGTTTTTAAAGGAGCCTTGTCGAAGGAGAATTTCTGTCACCTTTTTTTTGGGACAGACAATAAAGCTATCTATCTATCTATCTATCTATCTATCTATCTATCTATCTATAAACCTACCAATCTACCTGTCTACCTACCCACCTACCTACCT
>NW_024042609.1:0-25000 GCF_014851395.1 Micropterus salmoides | reverse complement strand
GTCAGAGAGAGATTATAAACTCACTCTTTTTTTTTATTCACCTGCTTTGCTCCCCCTTTTTGTCCTCCCTTCAGCCCCACACCGTCTGGGCCGGAGCCAGCAGGCTGCTGCTGCTGCACGGAGCGGGGATCCCGCGGTTGTCCCGACTGACCGGACGGAGGGGGGCGGGGTTGAGGGATTTCACCGCAGCAAAGGCAGCAGAGGTTGACCATGATGCAGTCTGCGAAGCTTGCTGTCTGTGGTGGACAGTTTGAATCGCCTAATAAAACCACGTATCATACAAAAAATCTGTGTTATGTTTATCCAGATTCAGGTGCGCTACCCAGTGTCCTGAAGGAGGGAGGCAGGAGCTATAGGTATGAGGTAAACCCGTGGCGTCCCACGACATAAATCAGCGAGGATGTTTTAAAACATTGGCCATTACCTGAGCTACGCAGTCTACCTATCCGAATATGCTGAAACGTCTAAATTACCAAATAACTGTCGGGAGACGGAGGTGGGATCTAGTAGCTCCTTTCTCTCTATGCTGGCAGAGCTTTTATTTTGAAGGTGGAGTTTGGTGTAACATTAAAATCCTTCCGTGTGGTCTGGCGAGTGTTGTGTATTACGGATCCAGCACTTAACTAAAGGTTAGCTAACACATCTTTTTAAACCATCAAACGCAGTCACATTGTAGTGATGCTGTTTGGGGTTTGTGTTGGATAATTGTAGCTAACTGATAGAGGTTTGAGATGTCAAGCTAACGTCAACTGTACGTTACATTCATCCCCGGTGCGTGGCGGATGGGAAGTTAACGTTAACTAACAGCTAGCGTTAACGTTACACGTGAAAACAAACAAAAAAAAGCAGCTAACGTCAAATATGTGTGATTTATTAAGTTAATTAGTTTAAGCTTGTCGCTTTTATCCTTTCTTAAATTCCGAGATAACATTAAGTTACACTAACGTTAGAGATGAATTAACTTTAGCCACGCTAATGAAGTTCAGCCTGTATTTGAAAGCAGATGAGACATTATGTTGAATTCACAGTATTTATTTTTAAATTTATGATGGTCTCCTATCTGCCAAATCCAACTCCCAGCTATGATGGACTATAGAACAGCTTGTTTGAGTTTCAGTTCAGTTAAATGTCATCCTTTATCTCTCACCAGGGGCGTAACGCAGTTCTATTTGTGGGCACCCACAAGCTTTGGGCCGCTTGAATCGTCATAACCTTTCCACTCTTGTAGACTTGTGTCATTCTTTATCAAGTAGTGTTGGGCCATAGTTTAGGTTATGGTTAGGTGTTGGACAAATAACAGGATGGGTTCAGGGTGAAGTACGAAGAGACATTGATAGGGAAAGAGATTTAGGCAGAATAGGGGTGGTGTATTCAATATCATCTTTTGTTTCCTTCAGAGGGATGTTGCGGCGTCCCAAGCCAACTGACTCTGAGGCAGACCTGCTGAGAGAGCAGGAGCAGTTTCTGACCTCCGGTGCCCCGTCTGCTGCCAATGTGGTCCGCCGACCTGACAAGAGGAGAGGCGAGGCTGGAGGAGGAGGAGAACATAACGGGGAGAATGAAGGGAGACAGAGGGATGTTGTAACCATAGAAGGTAAAAGTCTTTTTTTATTATTGCGAATGTTTACCAATTTTGGGGTTTTTTCCCAGGCTCAATATGAGGCTCGGATGGTACTCAACAGACATAAGTTACACACTTATGTCACATATTTAAGGTATATGTAACAATTAACAATGGATGATATATCTATGTAAGATTATTTAATACAGAAACCGCAAACCAAAGCTCAAACTTTATGTTTCCTCTAGATCTTCCAGACCAACTCCCGTCTCTGACACCAGCCCCTCCAAAGAAGTCACGCTTTAAAGCCAGCCGTGTCACTTTCGAGGCTGAGGATGCTGAGGAGAGGCTGGACAGGCATGACACGCACATCAGTGCTGTTCTCTCCAGGATCGTTGTAAGTGCCTGTTGTAAAAACTGCAACAAGTGTGGAAATGCAAAGTGTGAATCCAAAACAAAATAGCTTATTTTTCCAGTTGGACCTCTCCAGGTGTACTATCCAGTGTGTCACTTTAATCTAGTTCAGCAGATTTTATCCTTTATCCACGTTTGCTGGTGTCATGTTTACCTTGACATAACACACAGTTGTAGTAGTTTTTTGTTTCATTATTTCAGCAATGGATCTGTAACATTAATCTTCTCTGTTTTAAGGAGAGAGATATCAGCTCTACTCCAGTATCTCTACCAGCATTTACAGGCATGGCTTTCCCCAAAGTATTGCACCGCTCAGAAACCAACAGTCAGGTAAAAAGACAAAATGCCACCTCTTCATAAATTGTTTGATTTTAGATCCTTAGTGTTCATAAACATATATATAGTGGCCATTTACACTTCACACTATACTCACACATTGTGTTACAGTCATTTAAAGATGGGTAAATTCATCCTTATGACCAGGTGCCACTGTCTTCAGCTGGTGGAAGGAAGAGCATCTTTGCATGTCAGATTGCAGCTCAGAGATCTAAGGAGGGAAAGACACCTTTACACTGCGCACCTGAAGCTGCTCAGACACCTGGGCACAACCTGCCTCCTGAGGCCAGTATGGATACAGACCAGTTAGATTCTGCAGATGATCGTAAGTAGGCTTGAGCGATATTACTCTAAATTTAACACGTGTCCGCAGATATACGAAAGAAACATTTAATTGGTTCTTAATTATTGAAAAAAAAGTCTCCTCTCTCTTTCACCACAGAACCTCACATTATTTTTGTCTCCCTTTCTCTTTGTCTGCTCACACCTCTCCTCTCCTCTCTCCAGAGCCAAATACAGTCTCTGCTCCCAGGCTGGTGTCAGGTCAGGGGCTTGAGGGCCCAGGGAGCTCAGAAGAGACCATAAGGATCCACAGGGAAAACCAGGCTAAGCTCCAGGGAATGTCTAAGTCTGAGATCCTACAGGAGCAGAAGAAACTCTTATCGCAGCTTGGTAGGCAATGGTGTTGCCCACATGATAGTTAATTAGTGTATAATATATGTAGAGATTAAGACATGATCTGTATTGAGTTTGTATCTCAGCTAGTAAAACTTTTTGCGTTGGAACCACTGCGTGTAACACGATTATTTCTGCTTCCCAGACCCTAGATTGGTGGAGTTCGTTAGATCTCGCAAAGCCCAGAGCGTACCGTCCTCTGCCTCCCCATCCAAACACCCCCAGGGCAAAAGCAGCAAGGAAAACGTTCCTCTTGAAAATGTGAGCAGAGAGTCAGGCTCCTGCAGTGCTGCTGTGCTGTTTCAGAAACCCCAAGAAGTAGAGATGGAAGGAGTAAAGGAGGAGGAACTGCCACCTGCTGTGACGGGTATGATGGTTTCAGAATAAACCCTTTTTATCACTGCTATCTTGTCACTTGTTTCCGATTGCTGCTGCTGCTGTTGGAGGTATAAATAAATCAGCAGTGTTTAAGTTAGTAAGGTGGATGACTGTGCTATATCATTATATCCCATTACTTCTCCCTTTCTCAGGCCTGGTAAAGTTGTATACTTGTTGCTGAGGCTGTCATATCATTCCATCAGTGGTACAAGTTGGGGGAGGAGCTCTAAATGTACCACAGCAGGATAAATGTGAATGAGACAGCTTCCTCTGCCTCCATCACTGCCTTTATCTCCCTCACCTGAGAATTTCTGCCCCTCCGCCCTTCCCCACCACTCTCTCTGCTCTCACCCTCCTAAGTGTCCACTCTCTAATTGTATAACTAATGTGGGATGCTTCTGCTGCATGGCTAAAATCCAGACATTAAACTGATCATTGACTTCACTTTGCGTGATTAGCAGAAAGGCCGGGCTCAGCCAGAAGTGGCCACTCTCTGCAATTAAGTTACTGCAGATCATTCAAAGAATACTCCCAGTCCTGATGAAAGTGTTGCTAATGGATTGTGTGATAAGACAGATCTGGCACATCATTTATACCAATTTTTTTTTTTTTTTTAAATGCAACAAACAACACAGCTAATTCTGTTATTCTGGCCAAGGATGATGTATTGCCTTGCCCAACTTCTGTTTTAGAGAAAACAACATTTTGTTGTTTTCGGTTGAGAATAAATATCCAGACATTGCCTCAGCTTCTTACAGAGCATCTTGAACTATAGCAATGGGAAGTAGGTGTGTTGAGGGTCCTGCAGCACCCTGCCTCAAGGTGACTGGGGTATTGTAGCATGATTTTTTATTTATTATTATCATTATATTATTGAGAGAAGCCAAGTCATTTTGTGTTCTGTAATATTTTGTCTGTATTGATCTGTTGTGACAGGAAGGTTTGGACTGTATTCAGACAGTAAATACTCAAGTTTTTAAATGCAGTTTTCAACAACAGCAACATTTTAAAATGTTTGGTAGTGTAGTGTTTTTTTTTATTTTTACCAGAATGTAGAAAAATCTGCACCCCTGCTATAAACGTGTTCCTGTGGACTCGATGCTTGATTTTTTTTTTTTTGTCAGTGGTTTGTGTTTACAGGAGTGGCACATGTTGGAGTTGCCACTTTATTTGTGCTGCTTACATCAGATGTACCAATTAATCTAAGCAATCAGTAACCCTTGTTACCAATCTTACTTTTGCCCGTGTGTGTGTGTGTGTGTGTGTGTGAATTCAGTGGAGGACCTGCCGGTGAAGCCTCAGAAGGAATGGGTCCACATGGATAAACTGGAGCCAGAGAAGCTGGAGTGGATGAGAGACTTGCCTGCACCAAGAAGGAAAGGAACCAAGACGGTAGAGAGAGAGATTTCTTACAATAAGAACAAAAACAAGAAGCATGCCATTTTCATTAATTTCAGCTCATGTCTTGCATTTTAGTTAAGAAGAAAAATGCAGAAAAAGTTTTTCTGCATTCAAGCATTATTGACAGATAAAAGAAGTTGTGTGAGCCAACGTGTTGTGTGGTTCTGTGTCCTGATAGGCCATGCAGGCTCGATTTGACTTTGCGGGGAGCTTGATTCCACCCACTGAGGATCTGCCCACCCACTTAGGCCTGCACCATCACGGAGAGGAGCCTGAGGTCAGTCTTTTAAAATTTACATAACACCATCAGGTCTGTTCTTCAGGGTTTTCTTTTGTATTCAGTAACTGGATTTTACTCATAAAGTAAAATTAACATAAAGGCAAAACCTGCTAACTAAAAAGATTCTGATCTTAGCGAGACATCCTCACATTTTACATGTAGTTTTACATTTTTTTTGTTTGTTATGATTTTATTCTTGACATTGAGGATTTGTCTCCAGCGGGCAGGTTACTCCCTGCAGGAACTTTTCCTGCTGTCTCGGAGTCAGGTCATCCAGCAGAGGAGTCTGGCCCTCAGCACTCTGGCCAACATCCTCTCAAAGGTACGCAAAGAAACACATATAGCGTCATATCAGCTGAAGCACACATCTGGAGTCACTCATGTGGCTGCTTTTCTCACCCTGTAGGCTCGTGCTGGGGAGTACCTGCCTGTCCTGAAAGGCAACATGTTGTCCACTCTGCTCGACGCTGGCCTGCTCTTCCTGCTGCGCTTTGCGTTGGACGACGGTGTAGAGGGAGTGATGTCTGCGGCCGTGCATGCACTTAAAGCACTCCTTGTGTGTGCAGAGGATGAAGTAAGAGTACTTGAAGTGTTACAGCGTGTCAAACCTTAGGTCTTCCCCATTTACCACGTGATTTTGTCCACTGGTTTATATCCAAATTGTTTGACCTCTCAGGAGTGTTTGGACTGCACCTTCTCCTGGTTCCGTGGCCTGGCCTCCTTCCCTCTGCTGCCGTCTGCTCAGGAGGAGGAAGATGAGGAGGATGATGAAGGGCTGCCCGAAAGCATGAAGGACACAGCTAAGGAGAAGGAAGAGAGGAAAAGTGACCATGATGTGGCCAGGAAGGATGTTGTCAAGGTAAACCAGCAAAAGTCATTCATCCATTTTAGTGTTTTTCCTTTGGGTTTATCAGAGTTATAATGTTTTTTGTTTTTTTTTAAATCTACAGTAATTAAAGATTCAGTGTGTAGGTTTTAGTGACATCTAGTGTTGATGGTTGGAAATTGCAACACAAGGCTCACTGTGCATTCACTTTCTCCTCAGACGAAATAAAAACTTTATAATAAATGTATCAATTCTTGCGGCAAATATAAATTCAGTAGTAAAGAAACTTTGCACTTTTTCTCCATGAGGTTTGACATATGAGTTTGATTTCTAAATCCAACAGCAAAAGGCTGTGAAAACTGTCAACATATAGTCTTCTTTTAATATATTTATATAATGGAGACTACCCCTGACAAAGTTTTTGTTTTTTGTGTCTTCTTATATATTTGTATACTGTTCTGTATACTTCTTTATGTCCCATGTACACTTTATTCCTTTTTTTGCAATAAAGATTCCTTTCTGCTTCCTTCTACTGTGTACATTTGAGCTAAATTATATTGCATTTATGTCAATAGATCCTCTTAAATATTACACACTGAACATTTAACTAATTCTGGAGATGAAGGTTGAATGCTTATTGGCTGCATTCAGACTGCAGGCCAAAGTGACCCAAATCAGATTTCTTTGCTCATATGTGACTGAGAACCGTTTTTTTTAATTTATTTTTTATAACAGTGTTAACAGCCAAAGTCATATTGAATCTGATCTTTTCCAATTAAGTTTTGTGGTCCAAATCACATACAGGTCAGATTTTCTGAAATGCAATCTCAGCCTGGACTGTCAAAGTGATTCATGCAACTCTGACCTTCCTCTAAAGACACAAACTTGTAAATATTTGTTAGAAATCGGGAGAAATAAAGGAAATCGGGAGGGTTGGCAAGTATGAGCTAACCTCTGTGGCCTCCATGTTTACTTGACATGCGGATCCCTTTCGGATTGTGGCCAGTTCGCACTGGATTCTGATATGTGAACAGTCAATCAAATCAGATCTTGGCAATATATTTGAATTGAGCATTAAGGCCAGCAGTGTGAACGTAGCCACTGTTTGTGTTTCAGGGTCTGTTAAGGATGAAACTGCTCCCCAGGCTACGTTACATCCTTGAGGTGGTCCGACCTTCTCCTCGAGTGGTCCAGGACGTCCTGGAGATCCTGATTCGTATCGCTAGGCACTCCTCCTCATCTGCCACCCAGGTAACAACAATAACAGCTACAGCTCCAGTCACTTTATCTCTGAAATATACCTATGTCCTTGCTTTTGTCTGTCATGCTTGCAGTACAGTTAATTATTATTGTTTATGTTTTTCTTCTGGCCATATTTAGTAAAAATGTGTTTCAATCTCAGGTGCTTGACTGCCCTCGCTTGATGGAGATGGTGTTGTCAGAGTTCCTACCCACTTCCTGGACAGCACCGTCTTTGCCCCTTCCTCCCTCTGTGTACGGACTCCCACTGGCCAGCACCATGAAGCTGTTAAGAGTTTTGGCTACCGCTGGCAGACATGCCTGTGCCAGACTGGTAAGAGCCACTGTGGAATCTGGAACAATCTGCCAACTTTCTTGACATCTCTGCAGTATCTAGGTTCATTTACAAATGCTCTTATTATTCACCTTACAAAAGACTGCTCCAGTTAATTATCCTTAATTATTGTTACTTATACTGTACTGTTTTACTGTTAGTACTGGTGTCTAGATTTTGTGGTGTGTGTGCGTGGGACGTGAGTTAGTGTATTTGTTTTTATGTGTATTCTTAAAATGTTTACTATTGTAAGTGTGTTTGATGTTTCCTGTATATTATGTAGGCTTATATTATTGTATATTTTGGTGAGGACCCCCTCGAAAATGAGATGGTACATCTCAAGGGGTTTTTATCCTGTAAATAAATTTGAATCTGTCAGGGAGGAACTGTGTCTATACTGATGCTGCCTTGTGTATATCAATGTACGCAGTGCTGTGGGAAGTGTGCAGACACCTTTTTTTTATTGATCATGTCCAAGGCATTTGTTGTGTGCATTGTATGTGCACAGAACGTCATGGGTCTGAAATACAACCTGTGAGATTTCCTCTAACTGAGACAAATAAAATACAAACATAAAAAGAGTGACGTGATCTTACACTTTTATTTTGAACCCCACCAAAAAAACATTAAAATACTTTGCAATTTCTGCTCACAATGAGTACCATATAATTATTATAATGAATCTTAATTAGTCCATTACTCCCACATCTATAAGCATGAATAGTGGGCCTCTTTCTCTCTTCTCTCCCAAGTTAAACTCTCTTGGAGTGAGGGAGCGTCTGTCTTGTCTGCTGAGTGCTGAGCCCAGTGAGCTGCTGCTGGAACCGACCGCGGCCCTCAGAATCACCACTGAGGCCTACAGGCTGTGGGCTGTTGCAGCCGGCTACGGACAGGCCGGCAAATTATACATGCAAGTATATCAGCATCATCTGACCACCAGAGGCAGAAAGAATCCCGAAACAAACTTTTAAGAAACACACATAAGAGTCGTCCATATCCTCTCCTCTGCTGTTCTATCACAGTGCTTGTCTTTTATTATTTTTCTTTCCTTATGTCTCCACAGAGACCTGTATCCAGGTTTAGCGAAAGCCTTGCAGTCCATTCACAGAGTCACGGACCCCTCAGATCCTCTGTTGCCCCTGCAGCTCCAGCGAATCCTGGCTCTGCTTTCTCTGCTCACACAGGTCACGCACACTGCTGGCTGCCATCAGGAGCTACAGGCCGGCATGGTTAGGTACAGATGGGGATTAAAGTGGTTTTATGATGCTGCTGCAGCGTCACATACGCACGCTTAAATCCTTTTTTACCCTCTCAGCTCTCAGGGAGAACAGTGCCCTCCTCCTCCTCCAGTGTCTTGGGGTCATGTCACAGGGCTGCAGGCCTCCCTGTTGGGACATTTGAAGGGCTTTGTGAAGAACCTTGACAACCCAGTTCAGAAAGGGAACAGCCTGGCTGTGATACCAGCTTACCTGGTCTACCTAGAAGCTTACTACCATCAGCTCTTCAGACAGGTACTGCTTCCTGCTGTGTACTTCTTACCTGTATGTGTAGGCAGGGTTATTCCTGGCTCGGGATGAGGAGGAGGTGGTACCGTCCTGATCACGTATATTATGTGTACCCTGCCTTCAAGTGACTCAAGCAAACCCCTTTTACCAGCAACATTTCAAGAGTTCTAATAGTATTATTGAATAAAATTCATGTTAAAGCATAATCTATAAAGAAACTAAATAAAGGTGTCCTGTTCACAAATACTCATATCTTCTAAACAGTTTGACTCTGCTGGCAAAATATTATTAACACAAATGTAGATCTCCTCCTATGTTTGTAGCATTAAAACCTCTCACACAAGACAGACAATTGTTTTTTAATTTTAAACTTATTTAGTTTATTTTACTTCCTTTATTTAAATTCCTTATTTAAATGATTTGCTTTTATCAGTGTGTGGCAGTCGTGTTCTCAGATGGAGGTATTGTAATGATAATCTACAGATGTCTGTTTGAACTTTTGGATTCAATAAAGTGTGGGGGGGGGGGAAAGTAGATTCATCCATCTATTATCTATACCTGCTCATCCGTGCAGGGTCCTGGGATGCTGGAGCCAATCCCAGCTGACTCTGGGCAGGAGGCGAAGTACAGCCTGGACAGGACGCCAGTCCATCGCAGGAAGGAAAAAGTAGATTCTAATAATAATAATAATAATTCTTAAAAATACTTTATTTCCTTACATTTCAGTGGTGTAAACAAACACACACACAGCTAAACAGACAGCTCTCTTCTTCCTCTCTGGAAGTTTTGGCATCACTTGGAACTGTGCTGATTCCGATACAGCATCTCCACATCAGCGTAATGCCGCAATTGCTCCACAGTCCCGGGGAGTGTGTTCATTAATGTGCTCTGTCAAACTTTTAAATAAATAAAAATAAATTTAAAAAAAGTGCAACGCTTGCTAGAAAATAGTCTTTACCATAAAGACACCCATCAGAGTTTTGTTGAAAGCTTGAGGCGGGATAAAATTGGACAGACAGAGACGACCACCTTGTAACTAACTAAAAAAGTCTTGTGAGGAAATCTGACCACATCAACATGGTTGAACTCTGTGCTTCACCAAGCGGTTAATCCACGAAACAGATAATAAATTAAACACAAGGGATCAGTTAGGAAAAGCTCTGGCTACACATCAACAACACATAACGCAGGAGAGCAACTGTCAAATCCAAACTCTGTTCCTCAGAACTGTTTCCAGCCTGTAGAGACCCTTCAAGAACTGGAGCTGCTAACGTCTGAGGTTCTCCTCCCACTGCTGTCCCACCATGTTGTTCAAGGCCTGATAAAGAACCTTAAGTAAGTGTTGATTTACTGTGAGACCAAAGTTAGTAATAACATTTGTTCTTGACTTTCGTCATTTTTTTTTTACACCAGGTCTTCCTCAGTTGTTTGTAATGACCAGTCTAGTCATGTGGGCCCAGAGACCAATCCCAGCCTGCCTGGTTTGGCCTGCCCTGGATGGAGGGACCGTCCGGGGCTGGTTGTTCCCAGCTCTCCCTTCCCCCTTCTCACAAGCCTGGCGCTCCTCCTGGAGACAATCACAGGCATCCACAAAGGTCTCAGCTCAAAGGTAGGTCTTCCTGAAGAGTTTAAATACTTTGAGGGAGTATTTTACATCATGCGAGGACAGAGACGGAAGGAAACGTCCATGTGGTTTTTGTTGCAGTCTCTTGGCAGTCTAGTCTGCTCACCAAGTCTGCCAAGTCTGTGGGACCCCATCTCTATATTGCTGCCATCCTTTAGTGACATATACAAAATCCCATGTATTTTATTTAAAGTTTTCCCTTTTCGTGGTTTGACGTTCTCTCTCTCCCTCTCTCTAGTTCGCTGGTCTCCTCTTGTCAGAATCTGTGGTCGGTTACCTACGAGGTTGCAGTCAGGCTACGCCCACCCTGTCTCACACCAGAGCCTGGCTTCTCCGACACGAACACCACCTCCTCTACCTGTTGCTCCGGCTGGCACACAGATTGGTAGGCTCCAACTTCAATCAAACCAACATTGGCTTTGTTTTCAGTGTCTTCTGAAAACAGATCATATTCTGTTATTGTATTTTTAAAAATAGATCATTCATAGACTTGTATAAAAAAGAGAGTATGAGCAGGTCTGTGTTCTTTCTTTCCTATCTTATCTTTGGACAGTTTGTGTGTAAATTCAGGTTTCATCTAAAATGATTTATTTCTTCATCGTCATGCGTGTTCATGGCTGCTATATGTGCCATCACCATGAAACTGCTAATTTCAGTTTTACTCAGTACTGTACTGTACTTTTCTCCTTAGGTTCCTATTGTGCCAGAAGTAGCCAAGCATGCCCCACTGTACCACCAGGTGGCACTAGTTCTGCTGCCATGGTTATTACCAGGCAGTGAATACCTGGCACATGAACTGCTGTCCACCATCATCTTCAGCAAGGACTTTATATCGTAAGTTTACATTTTGTTCACCAAGTTTAGTTTGGGATTAATTGCCAGTTAAGTGCCAACACAGTCAACCTTTTTTGACTTTTTTGTTTGGTTTACTGCATTTAATACATTCTCTCTAAATAATTGTTTAGATTAGAGCTTGAAAAACGGGGCCGATGATTTTGATGTAATCTCGCAATTAAAATTTTATTCAAAATAACATTTCTTTGAAATCGGATGAAACGATCAGATGACCCATTTCCACCACAGGTACGTGATGCTCCACATAATTTGCGTCCTCTTTATTACAGTATCACTTAATTTAAGTTTGTTTGTTTGCTTTCCAGAGAGGGCCACAGCGGAGGACCTGAAGCTGTAGAGCTGGGAGAGCTGAAACTCCAAGAGGAAGCGCAGCACCAAACCTCTCCCTCTCTCCAAACTGCCGGAGCTCTCCTGAGAGAAGCCTGCGTCCAGCTGCCATCAATACGAGGCTGCTTCCTCACTCACCTGGCCCACCTGGAGCCATCCGTACTGATGTCCCGGGACGCTCTGCTCGGCCGTAACCCCTGGATCAACTCCTATCTCCTCCCAGAGCTCACTGGTCCCACCGTGCCGTCTGACTGGCCTTTCCTCCCACTCGTCAGCCTGTATGAGCGAACAGGGGTGTGCGACGGTGGAGGGTTAGCGGTGGAGGAGCTCCCACAGGGGGCTCTGCAGGCTGTGATCCACTGTCTGCAGTGGCTGCTCCTGCTGGAAGTCTGGAGGGAGGAAGCACTAAAGGTACATTAACGAGCCAGTTAATTTTATTTGCATAGTACAAAATCACCCAAAAAAACTGACCCTGACGAGCCCTCTACAAAACATCTGTTTTTAATCCTGCAGTGCAGACTTCTGACTTAGTCCTTCCTCTGAGTTTCTTTTTTATCTGGAGCATCAGGAACGTTTCTTGGACGCTTCTTAGGTTTTTCCGCAGGTAGACTCCACCATACTTCCGGTTGGTGTAGCCTACTCCGTCATTATGGTTGCTTATATGTAAAAGTCCGGTACTCCAGCTTTAAATAAGATAAAAGTTTTGTAATGTAAACGTCAGAGCTAGAGTGATCCCGGATTTGTGAGGTTGATGTAAAACAAAATCGCATTGCTTGTCATACCAACATAGTAAATACCAGTAACAGTTACAGATGAAACTATTAGTCAATTAAGTGTTTTCTGTGTTAAATAAATACTAGTCATTAATATCGACCCTCTGGTTGTCAAGCTTCTCTTCTCTGTCAGGCAATTTTACATTATATTTGTTACTGTAACTAACAGAACTTTTTGTAGGTGATCCCTCCTGTCGCCAAGCTCGCCCGCCTGTCCTGTGTGTTCCTGTGTTCCAGTGACTTGTTCCTGGAGAGACCTGTTCAGAAACTGACCTGGGGTCTGTGCAGATTGCTGACCAGGTCTGCAAATGTCGAATTTTCTTTGCCTTGTCCTTCAAAAATTTAAATTGATCACAGAGAGAGGCAGCTAAGCTCCAGTTAAACCGAATCTCTTCCATGTGCAGGCAGTCCAGGCTGGATTCTTTGGACCTGAATGTCCCCCCTCCAGGTCTAGCCTCCTTCCAGGACCTGTACTCTGCTCTGTTGACCCAGTACGAAGCAGTGTCCTTTGGAGACCGCCTGTTTGGCTGCTGGGTCCTCTTACCCCTGCAGAGGAGGTACAGCACCACCATGAAGCTGGCTGTATTTGGAGAACATGTGGGGATGCTGAGGTCACTGGGGGTCACTCTGGAACAGGTAACGATGAGGACATTACTGCTTTTTATATATTTATTAGTTGCCTTTTCATGTGTAAAGAAGCAATTCTGCAGTTGTTGTTTTAAAACACAACATGTTAAATGAACAAATGATTTGGTTTTACCGGTATTATCTCTCTGTCTCTTAATTTGAAGCTCTCCATCCCTATCGAGCGCTTCACGTCTCCTCCTGAAGACTCCCTCCCTCTGCTCCGTCTCTACTTCCGCTCTTTGGTAACGGGGACCCTGAAGCCCCGATGGTGTCCTATCTTATATGTGGTTGCCTTGTCTCACGTCAACTCCTTCATCTTCTCTCAGGACGCTGCAGCACAGGTACAGCACCGCGTAGCACACACACGTAATCTCTGCGCTTAGGATGGTAGAGGAAAGTGATGGAAAATATGTGATTTCTGTCTTATGATTTATGAAACCAGCTCCATGAAGGCTTCAGAAACAAATCCAAGCCTCTCTCTGTGAGGTCTGTTTCCTCTAAGTTTTCTGATTATGTATTCATGTTAAAACTGTGTTTTGTGGCTTTTTTGTGGCCACAGTGACACTTAGGGCAAACCGCCGCATATGTAATAATTTAGCAAATCCAGAATTCAGCTGCACTGAATATGGGGCTGGATATGAGCTCACCGGATGCAAAATCTTCAAGATTTTATGAGTCTACAAAACCGGTTCTCATGTAATTAACTGTAAAGGGAGCAGCCTTTGAGCTGGTCTCAGACATTCAACTTCATAAATATTGATTTAACTCATGGGACGTGACTGTTCTTTTAACTGTGGTTTCGCGGTTCACAAGAATAAGAAACACATTTAAAGTTATTTACTCTGTTCACAAAGACATTATTTTAGAGCAGTGGAGCTGAAAACATTCATACACGCAGGTGGGGAGTTTTTTTTTTAGTTAACATTGGGATGAAAAGCGGGTCAGTACAGTACATCAATGGGGCTTTTGATCTTTAATCCCCTCATCCTTTTCCAGGAGGTTGAAGCAGCTCGACACAGTATGCTGAGGAAAATCTACTACCTGACTGATGAGGTACTTGTACTCCCTCTTTCTCTGATTTTTATTCGCTGCGAGGTGTTTATTGATTGTACCAACTCTTCATCTTACATCTCTGACAATCTTTCTCTGATAAACCATTCTGTTTCTCACCTTGTTGACCACCATCCAACTGTTATCGTGCTGGGCTATTTCTTACCATTTATGGTTATTCTAGCTTGGAGGGGGTTTTTTTGTTTTAAATCTTCCACAGTTTTGTATTTTTATGTCTTAGGCTTAATTATGTGTGCGGCGACCCTTGCATCTTAGTTTATCTTTGAGTATTTCAGTTTCCGTTCTGTGTTAACACCTATTTGTTGTTCCAGCTTTTCACTAATTTCAGTAATAACCTAGTATCATTATTAGCTACAGTTCCAGTTCGTGATCTGAATCCCATCTTCAACACTGCAGTGATATCATTTAGAAACCTTGTGTGGTTCTTTACCAGAAGGCCTTGTTCACAGTACATCAACCTCCTCTGCTGCTCTTCTCACCTCCTCATTTCCAGGTGTTGAGGAGCCACTTGCTGCACTTCCGTCTGCCACGACAGCACTCAGAGTTTGGCTTCGATATGTACGATCAGCTGCCTCCCATTAGAGCGAAACGTTTGGAGAGTGTACTGAGACTGCAGGACAGCGGCGATGACAAAGGAGACTGATGGCAGTGAAGAGTGGAAACGGAAAAAAACCCCAAGTGACCCAAAAATAGCAGATGGAGAGGAGGGGACAGAACGGGACTTAAAGCAGAGGGAAGGAGAGACTAGAGCACAACTAGAAGACAAAGTGAAGCATTCATTTCAGCTACGAAAGGTATATAATGAAGATCTGCTTTGGTCACAAGAACAATTTCTGTGGCCTCTTTTCAGAAAGGAAAGATGTGACCGACCAATCAGTGAAGTAGCATTTGCAAATAATATTTAGCTCTTAATATGCTTCGAGCATGATAAAGGTTGAGTTTGCAATTTAAGACTGTATTTCAGTGGAACAGTGGAAAAATACCTGAAAGTCTGTTTAATAAAATGTTTGGTTTCCTAAGGTTACCTCAGCCTATCAGAACTGAAACACAATCAGTCAAGTCAACCCTAAGGTTAAACACAAATGCTTAAAAGTAAGTGCAGATGCAGTTTCCACTAGGCAAACAGGAAGACTTCAGTGTTTTTCCTTGTGACGGCAGCACTTTGCCAGACTTACTGTGTGTCCGTTGAGCTGGGGAAATGGACCAGAATTAATTTTTGGCATCTCCGAGTAAAGACAAATGTCAAAGTGCCTGAAATTGTCTTTTTATGTGAATAAAACATGATTTCAACCATGTGTAACCTTAAAGTTATCATTCTTTGATCACTATGTCTCAGCACTGGATTATAGGGTAATTCACTATAATTTAGCTGAGTTTGTAGAGACAGTTTTTTTTGACGGCGACACCACAGATGCAGAACACAGAAACACACCATTTGGTTAAATCAGTGCAACAAACACATTGTTTTCAGTGTGGTTTAACAAATTAAAATGGGGTTAAAAACCCACAAACGAAAACCCATTCAGAGTGGTTCTCTTGGGGACTGTTGGGATGAGCAGATGCAGTGTTCATTCAGTGTCACTGATCAGTAACACTCACTCTGAAGCCCTTCACAGACAAAGACCCTTATTTAATTTCCGTTGAAGCTGCCCTAACCGTTGCCTGTGTTAAATCAGATTTGAAAAATGCCCATAAGGTGCCAGTGTGTTTTCTGTGCATGTGCATGTGTACTGTTTTTGCTCAGTTAGGTAACAAGTTGCGGGAATAGATTGACTTCTGGTGTTAACTACACAATCACACACTGATGAAGTTAATATTCCACTTGCCATTTTGCTTGGTTTGTTTGTAGAGCCAACTTACGTAGTTTTATTTTGTGCCTTATAAATACTCTGAAAGCTTGAATAAAATAGATGGGTTTACCAGAAAGTTAAGTTTTGATGATTTTAATCATATATACACAGAAATTCCAACACACATCACACTTTTGATTTACATACTGTCTTTTTTCTGGCAGTATACGGCCTCAGAGGGACCACAAGCACTTGTTTGGTCAAAACCTTCCAGGGTTTTGTACAAATCACTAAACCAAAGTGTGTTGCTGATTCAGAGAGGCTGCAGAGAGGTGTAACCACAACGGGATTGTTCGTTTGCATTTTTGTGGAGTATTTTTTACCTTATTAAAAGGTACGTCACTCCTTCCAAAGAAGAAAATAACACTAAAAAATATGAAATGTTTGACATCAACACATATCATCAGTTTACTGCGGCTGTAAAACTCGAGCTCCACCTTCCCTGTTTCAAATTGATAGATGTTTTTGGAGAGAGACCAACCTAATTACAGACTATTGATGCATCTTCACATTGTGTTCATACAATCAATTACCTGGTTGTGATGTCTCTTGGAGCTCATGCAGAGATGATTGAAATGCAGAGAGAGTCAAGTGGCTGCTGTTTTGTGAAAAGAATGTTTTTTAGCTAAACACCAAACCACTGCATACTCATGGGAGGTATCACGTTCCTTCTTGCACTACGTATAAAATAATAGCGACCTGATACTTTAAAGGCCCCACCTCGATACAACCACAAACAAACTGTACAACATAAGGAAACATTCAGCTTGTGGCCTCTCATACATTTGGGTTTGCCTTTACATCCATCATGCGTTAATATGGTTGTTGAGGTGAATTTCTGCTTCCAGTTAAAATGATTTGTTTCAATTTTTTCAGTTTCACCATTGTTTAACATGAGTTTCGACTGCCACCACACAGCTTAATGTCTTGTATTCATTCATATGTTTGGCTCTCTGATAATCTGCACTGACCTGATTTTTATTTTTTTTTTTTGTTTAAGACAAAAAGTATATTGATTTATCAGCTTCTCTATATTCTTCTTTCCCAGTGAAATTCCATGGCTTGTAATTAGCCAGTGGAAGACAATGGCACCTTCTGTGGGGACTAACACTGGTCACATGGTTTGTTTCACATCTGGTCTGTATTTGGTCTCATTTATGGGGAAATGTGCAGAACTGTTACGCTACAAAATGAGGAATCTGCAAACAGTCCCACTTAATTGGAAAATTGACCACAAATGTGATTCAAAAGTAAATTATCTACAGGGAAAGTACACTTTCTTTCTCAAAATACTACAAAAGAATATCATTTCTCTTTTCACCGCAAGACCAATAAAATATGTTATACATTCAATTTTTCTTTTCCAAGATGATTACATACCATTTCTCAATGAAGATCTTCATTTGGATAACAACAGCAAAAGGCTCATTTTAAAAAAGCAAGAGACCCTTTTGGGGACAATAATCCTGGTTTGTCTTAAAGCTTTCAAGTATCTTATGAGCTTTTTCACTCTAGAAAAAAAACTTTATAGGTGGACTTCTATTATGTATTTTTTTATTTATTTTGGAACTACAGTTGCTGCCACAACAGTCCAGCCCTTCGGGATCTTGTATCCCTTATGAGTTGTTTGCACTGGATGATTTATGAGCTTGGGCTTGAACCTTCAACATGGGTTATTGTTGAAAAGTAACATGCCTTGGCCATAGACTTAGTAGAGCAGTGGTTCTCAATCTTTTTCACGTCAAGGACCCCTAAACTGACACAAATTAGACCACGGACCCCCATTTGATAAGATTTTGCTTTTCTTTTAGATGTTTTATAAAACAAAGTGTATGAAACCCAAAAAAATATTTCCCCCCCTTTTTGCTGGGGACCATCTGGGACCTCCTTAAGGACCCCTGGTGGTCCCCGGACCCCACTTTGAGAACCACTGCAGAGAGGACATTAAGTTAAATTAAAAGTTAGTTCTTTTGACTGTAAAATCCTGATTAAAACATTTTAAAATCACTCATTAAAGAAATAGTTTGCCATTTCTTGCTGTTTGGTAGACATGGAGCCAGGCAAGTTAGCTTAACTTTGTATAAAGACTTGAAATGGTGAAACAGCTAGCCTCTGTCTGAAACAAAAACTGCATACCAACTCTTCTACAGCTCACTAATTAACATGTTATATCTCATTTGTTTAATGCGCACAACAATCTAGGTGTAAGAATTACAGGTGTCAATTAAAAGTACCTTTGGACACAGGCTAGCTTGTTTCTAATTGTTATGCGAAGTTAAGATAAATTAAAACCCTGCAAGAACGCAAATAAGTGTATTTACCAAAATGTTGAACCATCTGATAGCTGAGCTGAAGACAGTTCAATTCATCTGCCTCCTGAGTCTGAGAAAGGATTATGTGTAGTAAAATACCACACAAAGGTATTACTGACAGTAACACTTAACATCTCCTCCTACCGCTTCTCTCTGTCCTCATCTGTCTTCATCAACCATTTCACCACTTTTTTTCTTGCAGTTTTAAATTCCTCTCTGTGCTTTTCTTTCCTTCCCACCTCCATCTTTACCCTTGAGGATCTTTCAGCCTGCAAACCTCTCCCACAAAAGTCCAAGTGTGCCTCCAGTAGGCAGCATGGCAAAACCCTACAGGGCATGCTTTTCTCCAGTCTGAGGAGTCTCATTGACATCTCAATCTCCTGTCAGCCACTAACGTTTTGTAGGATTTTTAGGATAGAAGACTGGAGAATAATAACATCCCACTGTGGAAAACTAATCTCCTCTGATTCACTCTGTTTTACTCAGCTGCTATAACAAATGAATTAAACAGGCAATTAAATAAATACCTTTGAGATTAAACCTTTAAATAAAGAGTGTGAATAACAGGCAAATAAGTGGGTGCTTAGTGTGTTTTTAAATGCTTATTAGGAATGAAAATCAGAGCCATTTTATTGGCATTTGAAACAGTTACCAATGTTTTCCCTCTAATCTTAGATAATCCGGTCAACCTACACATATGGAAGCCTGTAGGGGACTATATTCAAATGAAAATGTAAACTTTAAAATGTAATTCCACAAAAGCGTTATCATTTTCCTCATATGTAGGCCTATGTGTTATTTGATTAAAAATGTAACTGAAAATGCAATAATCAATTTTCATTTTCATTTTCTCAAACATCATATGGGCTTCTATGACCATATTAAAAAGACACTGGAAAAGCTGTTTGACATTTAATTTTCAGAATCATACAGAGTGAACAACAGTCAAATGTTCAAATTGGAAAATGAAAATGCAATATAAACAAGGATTCTGGTCTTGTTTTGGTTCCATGTCTGGTGTTCTACTATTTTGCCCATGTTTGCTCTTTGTTTTGCTGATCCTGTTTAAGTCTGTTTTTGGTTCTCTGGTTCTGTTTCTCTGTGTAGCCTTGTTTATTATTTTGTTCATTCGCATGTTTAAGTTTTCTTAGTATCTGTCTTGTCTCGTATTCTAGTTTTGTCCTGCAATTTAATTTGTGTCTTAGTATCTACTCCTGAGCCCTGTTTCAGAAAGCAGGCTTAACAAACTCTGAGCTTATCCCTGAGCTCGGGGTTGATTGAGCCTGAGGTGGGAAACTCTGAATTTTCAGTTCCAGAACAGCTGATCAGAATAAGTTCAATCAACTCTGAGTATGTTGAGCATGATGGAAGAGCTTGTGTGGGGATGAAAAAAAGCCATCATCAATGGAGCTCCGATACTACGATTCACCATGGCAACGGGTAAATAAAGGCAGAGCCTCCATTTTAATCGAGTGGAGCTAGAAATATGAATGCCTGCCAACGTGGACCATGATAGGCTCTAAAACGCAGGAGTGGAAGAAGAATCAATGCTTTAACATTGTTAGGCTACTACACAGCGTTGCTCATTCATCATTTACCAGACTGAACTTTCCTTAATGAATGATAAAGTGCTACAGCCCATTACATTCGATTTTAAATAGGAAGGCTATATTTATTAAGCTGTAACCCGACGGGACAAAATGCCGGTGGCAATCGGCTACCTAATTATGAAAATAGGTAGGCTATAGATCCAATATAAGACACAGTTTACTCGTGAACCTGTGATTTTAAAGTCACAGTTACACCCAGCAGGTTAGACTATAAATTATTTTTTGCAGTGGAAAATGTGTCTATAGGTTAAAGTTTTAGACATCTATTTTACATTAATAAATCTTGCTCATTTCGTATTTTATTAATGCTGTCAAAACACATTCAGACTGTCAGCAGGTTGGCCTAATAATGAAAAACTCACTTTTAAACCTTATTTAGGCCTGTTTGGGTGCACCACAGTCATCCTCACTCAAAAATGGTCACATTATCTCCAGTAGGCCTATGATAACTACGATAGGAATGTTCCAATCAGTGCAACTACAATATGAATGATTTCTGTTCATTGATCAGTTTTATAGGTTACATATTAAACAATGATTACTGCAGTAATTTAGCCCACAGTAAGTGTTTTCAGTGCAACTGTCCACAGAGCATTATACCTAAAGACGGACACAGATTTTTTTCTGTGCTGAGGATAAATCCACAATGTGTCCTTTACATTGATGACAGATTTATCATAAAGCAGTCATGTTCAAGATCATGTTTGGGTAAAAACTAATAGCCTATCTAACTGGGATTTTAAAGTTTTTAAAGATGTAAATGCATTCAGATATGTTATATGCTTTGATATCGACAGAATGAATGAAGAAATGAAACGGTGTGTCAGACAGCCGCCTCAGACTCCGCAGGAGGGGAGGAGTCAGAGAGAAACTGACGGTTTTCCAACTTATCCTGTGCATCAGCATCAGTTGCCGGAGTTACCGATCTAGGGATTATCTGATCTCGCTCTCTGAAACAGAAAAAACAGAATTTCCCTCATCTCAGGCTTAACACTCTCCACACTTCAGCCTTCACTCAGCCAACCTATGACACACATTCTTCCATAGACTGCTTTACACTGGATAATTTTGAAATGCAATATGCAAAACATAGCTAGTCTATTGCATTTACATTTATGTCACCATGCTCTTGTATTTTTCAAATAACAAACAGTACATATGTGGAAAATTATAATCATTGAGGAATAATTATAATTATTATTATAATTTTAATATAGACCCCTATAAAACTGCTCAGAAGATCATTGGTACCCATCTCCGAGTATTGTGATATCGGTGAGGTGAGGTGCCTGCGCAGAGCCCAAAGGATACTAAAGGACAGTACCCACCCCAGCCACAGCCTGTGGTTCACCCTGCTGCCTTCTAGGAAGAGATATAGAAGCTTCTGCTGCCACTAGACTGTACTTTCCCCCCCAAGCTATCAGACTTTTAAACTCAAACTCATCCTCAGTACCGTTCCATGAAATATAGTTTGTTTCTATATACCATTTTTATAATTGAGTTTTTATTGGCCAGGACACTCTTGGAAAAGAGATTTTTAATCCCAATGAGTTTTTCTTTCTGTAGGGTAAATAAATATTAATGTATTATCTGCTATGTAGCAGAAGGGAGTTACAAACTCAATTTCACTCTTCAACCTGTTGGATTGTGACATATAAATCTATCTTGTACTTCCACAGGCAGGAAGAGTGCAGAGGCCAAGTCATACAGAGCAGCCAGTATGACTGACCACAGCCAGCAGTGCGGTGTTTCTCTCAGTACAGTTCACCCTGTTTTACTCAGGGTTACTGCACTGTTGTATTGTGGGAATCCCTGTAGAGTTCAGAACTAACAATGGACAAGAGGACATGGTGGAAAACTCGAAGCAGCCAAAGACAGAACATACACTGCCAGTGGTGGAAAGTAACATACACATAAACAAGAGCTGTTCTTAAGTACAATTTTGAGGGACTTAAAATACTTCTACTTGAGTATTTTCATTTCCATTGGCTATTTCTACTCCTCCAAATATTGTACTCTTTACTCCACTACATTTAACAAATAAAATATGGTGTATTATTATTGGTTAAGATAAGATAAGGGGGGATATTCACAAGGAAGCAGTGTATAAATCCAAATAAATACAAACATGATACAAATGTACTAGATAATGGAATAGAAAGGTTGTCATTTATTGCCTCAGTCTGTTGCAGTCCTTTAATGGATTCCTTTAATTTGAGTTGTAAAGTCAGTGTGAGAGAAGAAGTGAATTCGTAAAACATTCATACAACAAGGCAGCTCCCTGAGGAGCTTGTCCACAAATATGCTGAGTTTAAGAAAACTGCCCTCTGTTTTTTTCCGCACCTTAAAGCCTTAATGCAATATTCAATCAAGATCTAAAATATTGTCTTTTCTCACCCACAGGAGTGTCAGTACATATGGTTTGAAGTGACTGCAATGCAAATAATGTCAGATCCTCATTCCTGCAGGAAAGAATAAGGGACCATGTCCAAGAATGTGGACAATGAGGTCTCTGTGAAAATAAAAACGTGCGTTTGAGCCCGGAAGTTGATTAACAATAAATATATCTGACCTGCTTACTAAATGGCTCAGCTGTATGAGTAGAATAATAATACATCTATGTTGATTAGAATCAATTTCAAGTTACGTAAACCCTGAGAGACCTAGCCCCAAGTTATTTAGCAGGTCTTTAAGTGCCCTATGTCCCTTTCCGCTCCCTGAGATCCTTGGATGCATCGTCCTTGGTTGTTCCGAGGTCTCTATTTATACTTAAAGGTGATAGGGACTTTTCTGTTAGGGCCCCGAGACTGTGGAGTGAGGGGATCAGGGCTGCAAACCCATCTCGTCTTTTAAATCACTTTTAGAACATTTAAAAATGGCATTTTGTTTGTTTTACGACTTTTTTGTTTTTTGACTCTCCTTGTGTTTTATAATGTTTAATTTTTATGGCTTTTAGTTAATTGTATTCTCTGTTTTTTATTGCATAGCACTTTGTAAATGTTCTGAAAGGTGGTATATAAATTAAGTTTATTGTTATTGTATAAATATATATGTATATATATATATATATTTATATATGTGTGTATAAATTATCATGAAGCCCTTGAGCTCAGTATCATCATTATTCACTGCATTCTACTCACTTTTGACATCAAAAGATGTGAGCTTTGAAGATGAAGAATATCTCTTCTTATGTGTGGCTCAATCATTAGTTACAGAATCACGTGCAGAGCATCTTAAAAGGTATGGGGGGGCCATGCAAAACATGCTAGAGCAAGCGCTCTGTATGTAAACAGAGAACTGACAGAGACGCAACTGAAGTATAAATAACTTATGACAGGAATTGATTTTGCTTCTGCTCAAGTATACTTAATCTGATATGCATGATTATGTTATGCACACACAGCAACAATCTCTTTTTGGCTCACTTTATTTCTTGGTTCAAATATTTTTTTTTATTTTTCTGACTGTGTCAGTGCACAGGTCCTTACATGCTGTTAGTTTATTAAAAACGAATGTCACAGCTAGCTCCAGCCATAATCACTGTGACAGCAATGACCACAGCTGTAGCCATCCCATGACTATAATCATAGGCTAATCACAGCTACAGCAGCAGCCGTCCATAATTATTCTAGAGAACTTGGTCAACCAGCTCGGCAAGTTATCTTAACATTAGATGCAGTGGTACAGATTTGCAAATGAGCCAGCTGATGGTTCATCGAATTATGCTGTGTTCACAATCAGCAGCTGTCTAATACAATACTAATATTATAATACATCTCAGTCTTATTTTATGGATCAGAGGGACTAAAAAACGTGTTGAGGGGGAAGTGGTCCAGAAATTCCCACCAGGACC
This sequence comes from Micropterus salmoides, assembly GCF_014851395.1. Taxonomy (NCBI): domain Eukaryota; kingdom Metazoa; phylum Chordata; class Actinopteri; order Centrarchiformes; family Centrarchidae; genus Micropterus; species Micropterus salmoides. The sequence continues at coordinate 1,146 of NW_024042609.1, read as the reverse complement.
TTTCAGGGGCATCGTATGGGATGGCAATGTCAGTCTGCCTGTCCACCACTTTGGCCTAAGATGAATTATAATAAATGTGGAGATCCTTTGTTCATGTACTGCCAGGTCATTGTCTTTTTCAGTACTTTAGTTTATGACCAAATTCCCGACATATATTAGCCTCAGCTGTTTACAACAAAAATAATAATTTGTTCGAAGTGTGGAGGACAAGGAAGAGAATTCCTCTTTCTCTGATGTTTGTGATGTGGATTTGCATTTTGGACAAATATGTCAAATCTAGACAAAACAGAGCTCAATTTAAATGCCTTAAAAATCACCTCCAGACAGATTATTGTAGCTAGAGATTCAGATGATGCCTCAAGTTAAGATAAGAGATCCTCTTTGAAGAATTTGACAGCTTTGGAGTGATATTTTTGTGCTCAGGAGTCAGTGTGTAAAGTCCTCTTTGTAATTCTCCTGTCCCACCAGGAAGAGATGCTGTTTAGACAGCTGTCACTCTCTCAGCTCCCTGCTCCAATGTATGTGGGCTTGGTCCTATCAGTCGTCTACTCCAAGTCTGAGACATGCAGGGACGCAAGTGGACTAAATGAGTGTCACCAGGTCTTAATGCCATTAGGCTCTGTTGTAATTCACTGAAACTGATTATATTAGAGAGGGGACGTTATGCTCTCATGATGTCCCACTAACAAAGCTTGCCTTCAGGCCACAGTTATGGCAGATTGAAAAACAAGGAAAGAGAGATGGAGTAAGAGGCAAAGAGGCTAGAAATGCAAATCTGACTTTACAAAGCAGCTTGTGTGGAACTTTTTAACAGGGGTATGTGTGGCGTACACAGTTGAAAAAAAAAACACTGAATACATTAATGTTAATGTTGAGGAGCTGGTGTGTTCATTAATGTGTATGCGTGTGTTTTACAAACTTCTAAAACACCAATAGCATGTTCTCCCTAGGTCATTCATTAAAAAGTATAAAATGAACCAGACAGAAAGAGGACAGAACATTTTGATCAATGTCTACATTTGCATATAATGCTTTATTTTATCCCATAAAACTGACTTAGGGTGCAACAACACCCACGATCTACATCATCTGCTGGGTACATGTTAAAAACACAACACAGATTCGTTGCCACTATGTGTTTGTGTC
>NW_024042608.1:0-3990 GCF_014851395.1 Micropterus salmoides | reverse complement strand
CGTGAGGAATTGATGATGGATGTTACTAGGGAAATTATAGAAGGCAAGCACGCTTTTACTAGAGTTGTGGGGATTGGATCTAGATGACATGTGGAGTTATTCGACTTGGTAATAGTTTCAGAAATGTGACTTTCAGTTTGAAGGCTGAAGTCACAGAAGACAGTGGATGTAGGCAGTGCTAATGAACTTGCCGATTGTGGGTTGGTCTGCACGTGTTACAGAGTCAAGATGGTCATGTATTGCAGTGATTTTTGAGTTGAAGGATGTCAAAAAAGCAGAGCACTGTTCATCCCATCCATCCATCCATCATCAACCACTTATCCTGCGTACAGTGGGCTGGAGCCAATCCCAGCTGACAGAACTGTTAATTTGAAAGGTTATTGTTCATATTAGTTTCCGGTGGTTTGAGTAGTTTTTTTACTGTGGAGAAGAGGGTTTTGGCATTCCCTTCACCTGCGGTGAAAATGTTTGCGTAGTATGAGTTTTGGATGTTGAGAGAGCATTTTGTATAGCAGTATATGATTGTACATCTGTTTATGTACAGCAAGTCCAGTCTTTTTGTATAGCCTCTCCTTGCGGCGTCCTACGGCCTTAAGCTGACGCAGTTCGGATGTGTACCAGGGAGAAATATAGGTAAATGAGATAGTCTGTGTTTTTAGAGGGGCTAAAGTGTCCAGAGTAGAAGATAAGGTGTCATTGTAGTAGTCCATTAGATCCAGAGTTGAGGTGGTCTGCGGTGGAGCTGGGTTAGATGTAATTAAGCTGATAAGGCTTTCTGGGTGCACATGTCTGATGTTTCGATTTGATATGACACGATGGGCCTTTGCCTTACTGAGCAGTAGGTTGGTGTTGAACAGTACAGCTTTATGGTCAGAGATAGGTAGCTCGGCAGATGTGATGTTATAGGGTAAGATGCAAGAACAGACTAGGTCCAGGATGTGGCCCTTGGGTGTGTTATGAAGTTTACATATTGTGTTAGCTCAAAGAACTCTAACATTGTTTTAAAATCTTGTGTAGACATGTTATCAGGTTTATCAAAATGGACATTAAAATCTCCAATTAAAATTATGTTGGGAGACATAGTGCTTAAGACTATTTAGAGCTCAGTGATGAACATATTGGATGGTTTTGGTGGTCTGTATATGACAGCAATAATAGTAGGGAAGACCGTGGGCAAATGTAACAGGGGGCAATTGTAACACACCTAATTTCTCCAGTCAGAAACAAGCTAGAGTGATGACAGTTAATCTGCACATGCTCAATAGGATTTTCTCTCCGCCTGTGGAAAAGGAGCAGAATCATTTCACCTTAGCCAAAGTTTTAAAAAAACACTGATTTAGAGGTATGAAAGTAACTTTTTGGATGTGCAGTATTTTTCTACTGGAGTCTAAAGTTCAGATGACTGCAAATTTAAACTTGCATCCATTTTATCTCTAGGTTGTTGATTAACAATTAACACTAACAAACTATGCTTATATAATTGTGGCTAGCGGGCAAACAAGATTTTATCATGACTGCAACATGGCCAAATGTAAGCAGCTTGTCTGTCTGTTTTCAAACTAAACATATTTCACTAAATATAAATGTAAAACCATATTAAAAGAAATGGATTTGTTCTAGTATAAACAAATGACCAAATAACATAGGCCAGCATTCTTTGTATAAAATAGTGTGTTTTATATGTGTTTAACAGAAAGTGTGAATATTATATAGGCCTAAGTCTGCAAAAGTAAAGTTCCTTTCATTGTCAGTTTGTCTGTATAGTGGACTTAAAGTAGTTGATGGTATAAGACCCAGCAAAACCAAAGAGAATGACTAGTTCACTTGTAATAAGCAGTTTTATGAAGTTAGAACAGAGAGAGCCTGACATCTACAATAATTTGAACCATTTAAAAACTCTTATGTAACATTATTAGCTGTAAAGTAATTACTTTGAGGTAGCCTAGGCTTTTACTTGAGATGCAGTGGGTTAATATGACTTTTTTCAGTGTTACAATTGCCCCCACAGACTCTGACTTCTTGCATTTAATTAAATATTGTAGTCGTTTTATAAGTGAAAATATATCAATTGTTATTATTTAGTGCACATATATTTCTTCTCATATGTTTCTTGTATCAAAAGATGACTAGTGTATCTCAAGTAGTTTATGAGTTATTAAGGAAAATGTAATGTAAAATATGTTACAATTGCCCCGGTCTCCCCTAGGTGGGGGTCCACGAAGCTTAAGCCAGCAGTTCAAAGGAACACTGATCAGGTAAACAAGAGTTGTGCTAGTTTTATTTTATACACTCATGATAGATCAGAGGAAGGCCGCCTCCCTTACCCCAGAGCGTGGATGGATATGTAGGTGAAGCCAGGTGGAGCTGCTGAGTTTAGATGAAGAAAAGCATTTTGTGTCTGCCATGTTCTGTGAGACATAAAAAAATCCAGTTTGTGATCTGTGATGAAGTCATTCACTAGCAGGGCTTTATTGGCAATAGAGCCGGTGTTGAAGAGAGCAAACTTATGGCAGGTCCTGTGTGTATGTGTGTGTGTAAATGATTTGGCTAGAACGCTTAAAACACACCGTGTACTGTGTGGGCGGGATGCCCTGTGCTTAACAACAGTCTGTATGGGTAAACTGTGTAATGACAGGTGAGGCCAGGAGGGGGCTGTAGCCAGAGTAAGTGTACTCTCAGCTGGCAGTGTGAGACACGAAGAAGATACCGGAGAAGGGGTCCATCCATCCATCCATAATCAACCGCTTATCCTGCGTACAGGATGTATAATATAATGGAAATCATTCACGGGGAGCGGCCTGTACAGCGTGCTGCCAGTTAGCCACTAGCATTTGGCTACCCAGCTTGTTTGGGTGGACAAGTTACTGATACTTCAAACTTCACATGCAAAACAAAATTTACTCAATTGTCTTTCTCTTCAGTCACACCAGCTGTAGTGGTGATTGCTTTTCTTGCCTCAGGAAAATATGATTACCTGGTCATAAATACCAGTGATGGAAACTCAGCAAAAATGTAAGCGACTCTTACTGACTGCATGTCTCACATTTCTTTATCACATAAAGAGGTTCATGTTACAAAGTGGATGATTGTTTTATTTATGATTTTCAGGTGCTGGATCTCTGATGCTGTTGTCCATCAGGTGGTGAATATCGGTTATTATGCTATAGTGTTCATCTTCACCTTTTGCATATTCATCATAACTGTGCGGCAGATTGTTCTTTTCAAACCCACAACAGGGAAAGGCCAGGACATCAGCTCCATCAAGAGAAACTCTTACTCCATTATAGGCCTGTTCTTCCTGCTTGGCATCACCTGGGCCTTTGCTTTCTTCAGCTACGGGCCTTTGCGTGTAGCATCCTACTATATCTTCACCATCCTCAACTCCTTTCAAGGTAGACTCCAGACTCACACACAGCAATATGAACTACACTCAAATGGTACATGTGATGGTAATACAATGTAACCCAACTACACATGTTCTTGCAGGTTTCTTCCTGTTCATCTACTATTACCATTCCAGCAAGACTGTTGGAGAGGACAGACTCCGCACAGTCAGTGGTAGCAGTACAGCCACATCAAAGACAGTTGTCCCAAATCTCTATCAATAAGTATTTGTGCTCCACATGTTTCACATGGAGACAGAAAGTGATTTTGCCTGAAATTATTTTGACACAAGAGGGCAGCATTTAATTTCATTTAGTCAAGCAGATCCTCTGTTGAATGAGGTGCTAGTAAATTGGTATATATTAAAAAAACGTTCCTCATTCACCCCCAAAATGCCTTGTGTTCCTGATTGAATGGCTACTCTCCTAAAATGGCTAATCTGGATTACCTTCATTGAGAAAATTACTCATGAGTAGAGCACTGACAGAGGAGATGGAGAAATATCCTGGAAGTTAATTGTGCCGCTGACTGTTTCAACAGGAGCCCTGTCTCACCTAGAGTAAAACTTTCAGAGAAGGTTGTGATTCACACAGAATATATCACAGA
>NW_024042607.1:0-25407 GCF_014851395.1 Micropterus salmoides | reverse complement strand
TTTAAAGAGTGCCGCAGGAGTTAATTCATTACCCAGCCAGCTAGCTCTGGTTGCCCGCTCTCTCCGTCTCTGTCTCCCCCAGCTCTCTGCACACAGACAGGGCCTGCAGACACGCACACACACAGTAAGCTCCCCACAGACCAGCCACCGCTATAGGCCTACAGCTCTGCAGCAACAGCCCCCCATCCCTTCTCATCAGGGCTCTGGAACTCTCCATGCAACCCCAAAGATATTGAATGAATATGTGGAAAGAAAAGACGAGCGCTTACACACACGAATACCATACACACACCTTATGAAACATACACGCAACGTTGCTTTGGGCTGTAATCTCTACGTCTTCCTGGAGGTTCTCTGTGAAAACACTGGCATAACAATGACCCCAATTTCTTCCCACACATTAACACACACAGAGTGATCCTCATGACCGCAGCAAAGGAAAAGCCCCATGACATACATAAACGACTGGCACATAAATATCTACATAAGCCTTTGTGTTTAAAATTTGAGCCTGTGTGCTCAAGAATTTACAGACTGTGGAGCTGGGGTCAATCTAAAAATTGATGCGATTGATTCTCTGGACCAAACTGTCCATCACAATTGGAAAGGTAGATGTGGAATCGATGGAAGGTCTCAGCAGACTGGTCATTGGCCAGAGGGAATTGACTATTGCAGTCTTGTATTTCTGTGAGTGTGAAGAACACCCAGCACTCTTTGAACTCTTTATTGCATTTGTATGTGTGTGTGTGTGTGTGTGTGTGTGTGTGTGCGTGCGTGCGTGCGTGTTTGTTTATGTTTAAACTCTAAGCGGTGTTTTACACTGACCCCAGACTTACGGTTGAGATGGTGTTACCCCCTCCTTTCCCTGTCACTTTTTTTTCCCCCACGCCAGGGAGCCTACCAATTTAAGACCTCACAGCGGGGGCATTTTGGGTATTAACAGTCCATGTATACAGGGCACTAGCTGTGTTAGCGTGTGTGAGAAAGGGAGGGAGGTACATTTTTGAACAAATCTTCAATAACTATGCTTCCAGTAGCCGAGCAAATCTTTCACTTCTCAATTACTCTGTTTCAATCTCTGATCAATTTCTCAGTATGTCAGATTGTGTGTCTCTATGATGCGCTGCAGCCATTTTATAAGACCTGTCTTTCAGTCTGTCGGTCTTTGGGAAAAATGTCTGCAGCCTCTCATCTCCTCCCCTCTCTCAGCATGTCGGCCTGTGTGTCTGTGAGGATTCATCATGCATCCTTAGGAGTCGATCAAGGGGAAAACACCTCCCTCTTTCCCCCCGTTCTCCCTCCTCCCTCCTCCAGCTCCTCTTGCCCTCATCTAACATTAATGGCTGTTGGTTTTTTAATGAGGAAGTGGGTGTCCCTGTGCAGCGTGTCCGTAGAGGGCTAGCATTGGGGGGGTTGGAGGGGGATGGGGAGGGAGAAGAGATGTACTTGTGCAAAACACATCCCCCGGCTGTGAAGCTGAAACGCCAGCCTAGCAGGGTGGGACCGGGGGGGGGGGGGCACTCTCTCAGTAAATGTTACCATGCCCTCCTTCAGCCTTCAAGGAGCAAAACAAGCTAACTGCAGCATTCTGCCTCTATTGCTATCCCAGACAGTATGCATTATGATAATAGACATGACTGTGTAAAGCTGCAACCAAGTGTTTTGGAAATCAAAAGGGCCTTTGTAAGTAGTACATAATTGCATACAAGTACATATTTTTTTTGCTTCTCTTATTGTTGCAATGTGAGACCTGTCTTATCCAATTAAGAGAAACACAAAAGACTGTGTAGAGAATATGTTTTGAAATTACATAAACAAAAATATTCACTTTAGCTTTTTTTGTACATCCATACATTTCTGACTAAATAGTTATGGCCTGCTTTGTTGTGGTGGATTTTTTCTATCGATATGCTGGATGTGCAGTGAAGAAAACATCGACCAAAGCTATTTACAAACCAATAATTTACCACTATAGTTAAAAATGCAGTATCTGCTACTGTGGGCAAATCAGCTTGTACTATAATGCCCACAGCAAGTTCTCACGCAGGCAATCCTGTTTGTAGGCATCACTGATGAATCAATCTGTCTTTATACTTACATTCATAGCATGTTACACTGAATCAAAAAATATATATAAAAAAATATGTTCGATGGCACACAGATGCTGTTATTTTCTCTGGTGTATAAACAATGGGTGCACCGTCAGTTTGTATTTATGCACAAAAATCCATTTTAGCATGCCACAAGTAATGTTATGGGATAAAATGTATGTTCTCAAAAGTACTAACTGTCAATCCACACACTCACTGTGATTATGTATTGAAAACAGGTTAGAAAACTGGTTTTATTGGTGTAAGTTTGCCTTTTGCATTTATGTGAGTGTTTGTGTTTTTCCCCTCAGTAGCCCCTTCAACTGCCTATTTGTGGACCCAGCTAAGCTTTCACTGCTAAGTGTTCCTTAATAACACATTTATAGTCTAATAGCAACCCACCAAGCTGTAGACAAAAAAATTAGATTTTTTTTCCCTTTTTGCCCACCTACCTTTTGTTATTAATGACAATGAAAACAACTGCAGCCAAACTACAGAATGAAGTGGATGATAATAAAAAGCAATTGGAGGAATCTACACACCCAGTGAGGAAAGAGGACAGGTGACAGCAATGAGGAAGCTTATTTATACCCTTCTTACTCAAGAAACCTCTGTATGACATGCTCCACGGTACACACATTTGTTTCTTTCATATTATTTATTTCACAAATAATCATTGTTGATTAATTAAGAAAACTATTCATCAACATTTGCATGTTCTAATAAATAAAATAAGCTTGAGATTAACTGAATACTGGTAGAGATTTTGTGGTAATTCTGCATGAGAGAAATAGAGGTTTGTTTCCCCCATATTGTTCAGTCTATTAGCAATATGCTACGAACAGATACAAAAGACACTTGTTTGATGTGTCTCTAGAGCTCTCAGCCATACCCTCATACTGCCCTCTTCTAGCTAAAAGAGTGGAGCACACACAAGCATATTGCCAGTTAGAGTATGAAATGACATGCGACAAAGACACTGAGATACTGGCAGCCAATTAAATAAAGGAAATGGCCTTCATCATTGTATGATTAATGGAGCACACCATTAGTACATAATGTTGCCAACCCTTTCCCTATCTCTACCTGTGTGCATGTGGTACATTCATATAAGTGTGTGTGTGTGCGTGTGTGTGTGTGTGTGTAGAAGAGAAAGCAACAGGGAGGGGTGACGGGTACCAGAGTCCCTAGGGTGTAGTAGCTGGAGGTATTCATCCTTCTCTCCTCCCTCTGAGTGATAATTCTGGTGTTATTCAGGCAGGAGTGGGACGGGCAGCGCTGGTCCCGTGATGAAGCACCATGGCCTTTAGAAATTCATTTCCACCCAGCATTCATCCCATTCCCATTCAGTGCTGGTCTACACCCTGCACTCACCCATGCACACAGAGAGACTCATTACACAGCCATGATCCATACTCAAAGACCCGTCACTATCCACAAAAATATGAAAAACAGCTCCAAGCAAGCACCAGAGCACTTCTCTCTGACTACAGTGAAGTATAAATGTAGACAGAATATAGTGCACCAGGATGGTCGAAAAAGAGTGATAGAGATAAGAGAGAGAGATTTTCTAGGCTTGGTCTCTGTGTTTGTTTCCACTGTATCAGACCATGTGTCCAGATCAAAAGCTGTCAAGAAGAGACAGTTTTTCTGCTTTAATGAAAACTCCAATCTGTTTTGCTCTGCACCAGAGAATAGCACAGCACAGAAGAAAAGCAGATAGAGTATGGATGAAGGGAGTGCTGTAATGCACATTCCTAATCAATGCCCCCATTACACCAGGCACTAAAAATCATAAAAGGAGCATGTTGACTAAAGGGCCACATTAACATAGCCCTAAACTGCATTAATGACGCACATGCTTCAAGTCACCTGATTTGAGCAACAGGGTTATTTGTAACAAAGGGAAGAGTTAGCTCTGAGACCCTGACCTGAGGGCAGAGCTAACTCCCAGATGTCAAGTCTCCATCCTCACCTTTAACATTTTTGGATGAGCACCCTCGGAAGAGCAGAAGGCTCAACAAGAAATGTCCTCTCTATAGTCCCCTGACTTCCCTTCACTGACCATGTCACACCCCCTAGACAAACATACACCCCTAAAACATCTGTTCGGCAAGCAAACGTTCCATCCCCCCATCTGTACAGAGTGCACCCTGGACCACTCTCACTTAGCAGCCACACCCCTACACCATCCTCTCAACTTCCACTTAGCAGTCCATCCACATCAAACCCCCCAAGCAGACATTTGCACACACAGACTTCGCACTGAGTGGGTCTGGCCCAGATTGGCAACTAGCCCTGCCTGTCCGTCTGTGTGCTTACCCCCTGAGCCAGCGCATCAGGATAGCCTTCCCATGAGTAGGGGGTTGGGTTTCTGCTACCGCCACAGTAGCAGAGAAGTTCCATAGTGGCTCCACTGGCAGGCAGACTGATGGGTCCCCAACCGCTGATGCCTGCCAATTGGTCTACCCCACTCCTATAATGACTAGGCCCACAACCACCATTCAGCAAACTCTGGAAAATGTCATTAATATATAAGTGTTAATAGGTGGAGCTCCACACTAATTGCACACTGGAACGGGATCATGTTTAATATTAGAATCCATTACGCACCAGCTGTTGCAAGCGGAGGCAAATGAATTAAGACAACACATTATTTACTTGTGCACAGGGCAAATGGAGACTGACAGCACAGAGAAGGTTGACACTCAACATGGCAGCTGTTACTCACATCTGTTGGCTTGTGTATCTGCAGCGCTCAGCGGCCCTTTGATACGAGCTGCTCCCATAAATAGTTGACTTTTCTCTGTTTCTCTGCTCTGCCAAATCTAGCTGCAACGGGCAACACAAAGATGCAACCACACTGTAGAGTTCAAGGTTGATAAAAGCTTCTTTTCAGTGGGAGAAGGAAAAAAGCTTTTAGCTGTGTCATTTAAACAAGGTCAGCAATATCATAAACTTAAGGGGAAATCTGGAGAGTGGCAGTATGCAAACATACCTTTTGTCAAACAGTACAGTACATATCATCAGGTTCAGTGTTGCTAGCATATGTTTTGTATGTGCTAAAACAAAACTGTTGCTGCTAGTGAATTATGTCAATATGCTCCAACAGTGTGAATGATTACAAGAGAAATAATAAAAACATGCACGGATGAAATTAATAAAATATAGCAGAGACACATTTCTTTTTCTCCCTTGCCTTCCTTTCACCAAATCCCTAATGAGCATGTCGCTGGCAGAATTAATTCCTTATTGTTTAATTGATTCCCAAACAGCTCTCATCCATCATAAGTCCATTCAATATCTTACTCTTTTAATCTCTGTCTGCCCCTCATCATAATTCTGTAGCACAGGCCATTACCCACGGAGAGATGGCTCACACTGTGCTTTGGGCATCTATAACACTGCCCACACCCAAACGCTAACACACCAACACACACACACACACACACTATATATATATATATATATATGTGTGTGTGTGTATGTTGAAAAATCAATTCTGTTTCTATTAAATATACATCCAAACAGGCAGAGCAGTTGATGCTGCAATGGTACAGACTCAAGTGATGAGAGGTGGTGCACCAGGGAATGTGTCTAACATCTGTTTGACATTAATGATTCCTAGTGCAGCTCAGAAGCTACTGTAAAATTCACAAGGGCTGTGAGAAACCAGAGTAATTGGGATATGTTTAGGATATCTTACTATGTAGTTCAAGTTAAAAGCCAACAGCAGGGCTGCCTGTACTTTCTCATCTTAAGAACCCCCAAACATGTTCTGTTTGCATTCAGCTCCCAAATATATATAATATATAAACAGCCATGTTGAGAATAGCCTTTGTACATGAAAAATAATCGAGCTCAAATGGTTTTAACAATTCAGTGTAATGAATATTTAGTTGTGTAAGAGCAGTAAATAATATTTACTTAGCTGTGCAACTAAAATGAATAATGCTCATACTTGGCTGGCTCTACAAAGTAATGTTGCTTTGGCCACACTGAGTAATGCTTGATTTGCTGTGCAACAGAATGGCTGTGTCCTCTTTAGATGTAAGAGCGATTGTGAGGGCCTCGTCATGTATCAGCACCCACTGACGTGCCCATCCCAGGGGCGACCACTGCACTATGTCCCGTTCCTGACACACCAACATAATGAATGGGCTAGCTAATGAAGGCTTACTAATTGATTATGGAGAAAACAGAGTATTACTCACCCAATGATGGCAGCTCCAAGGGGTGCCGAGACACTTTGTCAATGCTCTGGTTTTCCAGCCTGTTCAGTCCAGAGGGTCTTTATATCGACCTTCTGACCAGCGTGGACACCTCACATTAGATGAATTGTATTATTTTTGTAATATTTCATTATCCCCCTACATGTTTTCTAACACAGATCATTGCATAATTATTTGCCCATGCCCCCATTAACATTAATTCAGCAAGTTAATGTGTTGTACATCTTTCTACAGGCATACACCAAAACCAACCAGGTGTGTCCGCCAGGGATGAGAGTGAATGGGGATTTCAAGCCTCTACACTCTGAGCTGTTGTTCACTGAAGCAGACAGAAGCTGCTATGGTGGTAGGTGTATGTAGAAGGCCATTGTCTTTGATTAACTAATTAGTAGACATTATCAAGACTAAACAGAAGTCATTACCAGTGGGCTTTAGAGAGGAGACCCTCATTTCCCCACGGGCCTCTAACCACTATCTCCCAGGCTCTGCCCAGTCCACCACAACTCAGGTCACTTATTAAATCTATAACAACTAATTTTGCTTTTTAAATGAACCTCTAATTGACTTTCGCGTGAAGAAAGCAATGTGGATGACCCAGCTTGTATTATCAGAATCACTGATTGAATTGCTGATTGAATGTGAATCCGTGGTGTGGTATGGGGTTTCAAGACAATGGAAGCCAAGTAACGGGGATTGCTGACCAGAATGCTGATGCTTCTTTCTCTCTCACACATACACTAACTCATTATCATACGCATATTAATTCACACACCCATAACATCAGCCTAGCTGTTTCTTGGTTGTTTCTGATGTTCTGTTTCTTATCTTTCGTCTACCTCTTTCATCAAACCTTTTAGAGATTACTTACACAACTCAGATGTTGAACCATAGAAAAAGAGTTAAATATTTCTGCAAACACTGATTTGAATTAAAAAATACCTGCCACATAGCCACCGTGTGCGACAGCAACTGCAGGGCAAGTTGAAGGTAAACATGCAGAACGAAGTACAGCTTGTGTTTATGGCATCTCCAAGAAAGATCCAGTGGGTTGCACATGCTCCCAATTGCCATCTTCTGTTGAGCTCAGACAAGGAGTGTTGTCAGGCTCACAGGCAGGGGCCAAACCATAATCAAGAAATTATCATAATTCACTCTAATCATAAGTGAAGGAGGGCAAAATTACTGAAATTAAATACTGCATTACTGTCTCTGACTGCAGGGATGTTTCAGTAACTGCTATTTTCTGCCAGTGTTTTAAATATACGTTTACCGTACTCGTGCTGCCAATTAAAACACTAAGTCAAGGGGAGTGACACAGGTTTACTGGGAAGAAACACACAGATGCATACACACATCCTGGTGTGGATTCAAGCTGTTGGTGTGTAATAACAAGGGCAAAGGCTGAGTGATGTGATTGCACAGAGTGCTGTGTGGCCGGGATCCCAGTCTGGGGCATTAGACAGCTCCACTGCAGTGGTAGCAGCATGCTGGGAGAAGGAAAGAGGCAAAGTAAAGGCCTGGTCAGAAAAGGCCGTTCTGGTCTAATTGAGTCCTTTGGGCCGAGGCTCCACTGATCAGAGACTTGTTACAGGAATCCGGTTTCATGGTTTCCAAACAATGAGAAGGGATTTGTAGTCCTGTGGGATTCCACTCTAACCTTTCTGTGATTCTTGTGGTTCTCGCTTGGCTATCTGCCCCTGTGTTTCTCTGATCTAAATCTGATTACTATAACAATATAGAAACACTGCGGTTGAGCTCAGCAAGTGGTATTCACATATAAAACAGTTCAGTGATGCTGTGCTGCTGATGTGAATATATTGTTTGATGCCTATGGTGGGGATTCGTTGTTAGAGCTGGTGTCTGCTTCTACATGACTGGAGCATGCCTGGCTTCCACATGATTATTCGGCTCATGATGCTGACTCAACAGAGCAATCACAGCTTCTCGGGCCATAGGAGAAGACAATAACACACAGGTTGAAGGATCAAAGCTCAGAGTATTTGTTCTGAGGTACCATAAATCCTAAGACCGTTATTCAGACCTGCTGTCGAAATGATTAAATATTGATGGAGATTTCCAGGGCTTTACACACATACTCTATGGTGTTGGCAAAGTTTGATTAATAGCACTAAAGAAAGTTGAACAGTTTAAAAATATTAAATACATCAATGCTGAATTTGTTCAGATTTTGTATCTAATGTTTCACTGTGACGATGAGACAATGCACAGCTGTTGTTTAAGAGAAACAGTGAATAGAAAGTAAAGCAAAGTACACCTTTCAGTACAATGGCTCACACGAGAAACATTCACACCATCTACAAAAAGATTCATGTGAGAAATGCATGTTTTCTTGCTTGCTCTTACTCCCTTTCACTCTTTATCTCTCTCGCTGTCTGTCTCGCTCAAAACAATCCCTGGGAGACAGAAAACAACAAAGACAAATGACTTTGGCCTTTTAAAAGAAGCATCAAACCTCTCCCTCCAGTGGGCAGAGGATCCACAGAGGTGTCCATGTTTCTTGCTCACCCTCTGCAGTGACATTAACTAGTGGGGGCTCTAGATGAGCTTCCTGTGGAGCAGGAAAGGCCAGGACAAACACAGGCGCTATGCTGGTTTTAATAGGCGCTAGGCCCACTCAAGTGTAGCAGTTCATAAATTAGAAAGGAGAGCAAAGAGAGGAAGATGGGAGACTGAGCAAATACAAGCAGCAAACATATGACAGAGAACTGCCTGCCCTCTGGATCATCAGTCACTTCAGCATGATGTGAAAAGGAGAGGAAAGAAAAGAAAGGCAAGATGGAACAAGAAAGTGGATGGAGAATCTAATAAAATGATAGTTATTGGCCAAAGCTTCGGTGAAAATAGCACAGGAATACACAAACTGCATGAGACACAAATTCAAAGCCATCCAAGACTCAAGTATAAGCTTTTTTTATGGTCTGGAGAAGAGACGGATGGGGAGGAGGTAAATGGGCGACAGGCACAAGGCCTCATCCACCTGATGCCACAATGCTGCCTCGCACGCCTTCCTTTTGTGTTCCAAAGTGCTGGGCAGTGGAGAAAGGCAGACACAAAGAACAGACAGGACTCTCTGCAGGACACTCTTTGTGCCATCGCCACTCACAGGCGGCAGGACAAAGCAGTCAGCTGCCTGGACACCTCGTTAGCCCACTCCCTGCAGCTCTCACATGGCACAGGGTTGACTGCGGCCCTCCTGCTGGGGCTGGCTCACCGCTACAGTGGAGCTTCAGCCACTAAGAAACACACACATAAACAAACACATACACACACACACAATGTGTGACTGTAGAGCATTAGAGATCAAGGAAGAAATAGCGTGTAATAAAACACACCTGTTCCACAGACGGTTCAATGCCCTCCCTTCACAAGCCTTTTCATTCATATTTGCTTAGGTTGTTAAAGCCGATCTTTTCAGATGCAGTCCACAACAAAGCACCTCGAGCTTGTTGGAGATGGCTGGGGGAAGGGGATGAGGCTCTCTTTCCTCCTTATGCTCTTTTATCTTTTTGCCTTTTTTCTGTCCAGGTTGGACGGGATGAAGGGAGAATATAGATAAAGGGTGTCAAACTGAGGTTGGGTGTTTGGTTGACGATATCAATGAGAGGTGCACAAAGACCTGTGTTTATAAAGTTAACCTGACCAGAGCAGAGGAAAAATCGATCATGCAAGGAGTGCATACTATAGTACACACTATAGTACACAGACTGTACAGTACATACACAGACACACTCAGACCCGACAAGCAATTTATAGCAAGGCCGCCCATCTTTGAGAGATAAAACTGAACTGAAGAAGGAAATGTTTTGACAACAATTAAAACAAGCTGATGTATCCAGTTAACAGACACTTTCAATACTATAGCAGTATTTGTTATTGACTGGATTATTTCCTCTCAGCATTTTAGAACGGCTTTCAGATATTAGCTGGAGGCTAAATGACATAAAATAACAATAGTCAGCTGAAAAAGTAAATCCTAGCTCCTTAAATTTGTTCATTTGCAAGCAAATAAATTATTTTGACATTTGGAGGCTCTGGAATGTTTCCACTCACAATCTTCCAAAGGCTGTATGAGGCTGTTTTGCTATTACCAATAGGCTGTTCCTTTTAGCATGCCCTGGAATATTAAGTAGGGTTAGTGCTTAGCTTGCTTAAACCAAGCCAAATAAATATGCAGGAATTAGTTCCAGCTTCATACTCCGTCAAAATAGGATCCACCAGTCAATGCACCAAAAAAACCCATTCACCACACTTCAACTCATTCGGGCTACAAAGAAAAGCAAAGCGTATTTCATATTGACACAAATAAATAAATAAATAAATACTGGAAGCTTTGTGTGCACTGTGTCAGTGCCTTACATGAATGCAAAGCAAAAATAAAAAATAAAATACTGGGGCCCACACAACTATACACGTGTGAATACATCTGCAATCGCCGGTTGTTGGGCTGGTGTTGGCTGGTTGGAAAATAATTGTCCAACAATAATGCATACAAAAACCAAACAATTCACCTTCCCCAGCACTCAATCACATAAGTTTTCCAGACATTACAAGGGATGATGTACCAGAATGTAGCAATCAGTCAACCTGGCTGTGGCCAGCACCCATTTATCAGTCTGTACATCCCTTCCCATTCAACAGCTGTGGACTCATATGCTGCTGTCCCTCTGCCTGTCACTGTCCATCCACAGCCATAGCAACCACAGCACACATCGATCAGCCCACCCCTGCTGCTTTTTAATCTGTTCCCACCCCCAAGGACCAAATACGCTTGAAAAGTACAGTGAAGAAAGGTCACCCCATCCAATTAGAACATAATCAGGGATGTACACTAGAGGGTCATTCCCTGAACCCTTGTAGCACATCGTAAATCCTACACTGCCCAAGGAGGGGCAGTTCTGGCAGATTCTGGCAGATTCAGAATGGCTGACTGATTGCAGCACTGGTAAATGAGGCACTAGAATACATATTTTACTGTAATGGTGGATACGAATAATATGAATTGTTGTTTGGAGATGTAATGGCATGTGAATGTTCCGCGTTTATTCCCTAAAGTGAACCATGTTATCACCAGTCCGTGTATTGACCCTGTGATGACCCTGGGGCCCAGATCAATCAGGTGTCCAATCAGGATTAGATCAAGCTGCCCCATGCATCCTTTCTCATCACTCTAGTGGCTTGCTCCTTGTGAACCCCCCCATCCCACAAAAGGACATATATGCAGGCAGAGAATGACAGGCCTGCTGGAACGACCCAATGGAAAGAACCATGTGGAGACCATTGTCATAGGTTGGCAGAGAGACAAAAGCTAATGAGAGAAGTATAAAGAGAGAGAGAGAGAGAGAGAGACAGAGAACGAGAGAGAGGGTAGGTCAGTGAGCTTTGAGCCTCTCGTCGGCTGATCTAAGCCAATTAGAGACAAGTGACAGCTCAGCTACATGCTCATGACACATCTAGACCATGCCACCGCTCTGAGCCCCAGCACCCCACAGTACAAGCTTGACTTGGACCCCATCAAGCCCTAAACACTCCGCCATGAAAGCCTAAATATCCCTCTGCCACAACCCTCATCACTCCAGACACAAACCGAAGCCAAGGAAGAGGGAGAGAGTATGCTTAGCAAAAAGACTGGTCTCTCCTTCTGCCCATCTTCCTCTGCTCTCCAGAAGGAAGTGGTCGGCCAAGCAGAGCTCTCTGCTTGCCTTCATCATGGTCAGCCAACTCTCTTGACATCTGATCTTGTTGAGAGTTGCCGTGACGACCTGGGAAATCCACTGACCTTTGCCCCAGCGATTCAAAACTTGTGAACCTGAGACGAGAGAAAGCCAAAAAGCTTGGTGGGGGATATGTGAAATGAGGATTTTCAATTATAAAAGGGGGCAGGTTGAAATGACCACTGCCAGCTGTCACTGCTGTGTTTTCTTTTTCCTGTGAGAAGATAATGGTGTAGAGCCCTCCCAGTATACATGAGGGGAGGTGGTAGGCCACCAGGTTGTGGGTTGTCAGGGCTCCAGCACAGGGCTTCTGATTAATGAGACAGGGCGTTGCGCCACAGGGAGCTCATCAGCACGTGCCACACTGGTGGTAACAACAAAAACGCTTGACACTGTATAGTAGTGGACTGTCCACATTTTTATAATGAGTCACAGCAGTTAAAAAGTCAGACACTTGTAGAATGAATGTAGACAAATTTACCACCAACACCATACATATACATGAATACATACTGTATAAACTCCCATGACGTTGAAATTGGATATGTATCCTCTCATTCACCCTTGACTGAGCATCAAGTGTATGAAATGTGTGGATGGCTGTTTGGGGGAGAAGAAGCAAGAAGGATGACAGCAAGGAGTGATGGGAGTAGAGGGACACCCAGCAGGGGGTGGGACAGGCCAGCCCTCTGTACGTCTAACGTCTGCCACTCAAGAAAGTTAATGATGCCACGTTCTTGGGCCAACCATCCCCCTGCTGTGTGTGAGAAAAGAGACAGACACAGAGAGAGAGGACTGAGGGTGATGTTGTTGGCACATAGATGCAGTCAGAGGAGGTGAGATGATCTTGCAGGGTGAGGTGGGGGTGGGGCATGTGGGTAAAAATTGAAGGTCCAAGAATATTTATGACAATCAACACCCCAGTTGGCACCGCTGTGTGATTTTTGAGATGAATAATATATCCCCCTCCCTTTTCTTCTGAATCCCATTGCTGTCTCCTGCCCTCATCGGCATCCTTTATCGAGTCCAGTCTTATTAAGGTTTATGAGAAATGCCGCTAATTTTATTAGCAGTCAGTCACTAGGTTGCTATTTGATTTTTCTTAGCAAGGGGTGGGGATAGGGATGGGTGTTTTGGCTGCTGGGCTGAAATTGTTATCAGCCAGTTAGGGAACAGCAATTTAGGGGATAAGGGAGAAATGGAGGAGGGATGGGGGTAGAAGAGAGGCAAGATGCTGAGGAGAGATAGCAGAATCTGGTCTAGCACTCAGCAAATCTAGAAAGATCGTGCAAGGTTGAGTTTCAAAAAAATGTCATACAAAGCAGAAAAGGCCCTTTGTAATGTAAATTGATAAAACATGATAAACAAAGGGTGTAAAGGTTCATAGATGTCAGAATACCAACCTGGGCTTAAATTGTGGTTATTGCAGTAACAACAGAACTTGAGTAGTATAAGAATGAATAAACTGACATATGCTCATATCCCCTAGCCAGTAATTGCATTATCTGTGCTTTTCTTCCTCTGACACAGGAATAACCCTGCCTTCCCGGGCTGTTTCCCGTTTCATACATCTCCCAATAACACTCGGGTAACTGTATTATCAGTGTGTGCTAGAGATGTTCTCCAGACTGCCAAATGCACTCATATGCAGCTCTGTTATCAAGCCATGGGGTCAGATGATGGTCAATCGATGATCAGTCGGGAGGTCAAATCCAGGGCTGACCAAAGGTCAGCCTATCTTGACCCAGAGGTATAACTGGCCTATTACCCTCCTGTATTGCTGTGAATAGAGCTAAATCATGTGGACAACTCCCTTCTGCTTGGAGTCTGATAATCTGATAAGAGCAATGTACCATAACCTCAGATTAGTTGTCACGGGATCGCGGAAACAAGTACCGACATATCCACAATATTTCTAAATTATTGTTTATTTTAATGTCCGGGATTCTTGTCACAGAACAAGGTTGTGTATAAAAGGATAAGTGAATTACTGAAAACAGTTTTAACTAATTTAACTAATAACACATTAGTTCCATCAACTAACAACCGACTAATTGCAGATGTATCCCACTCATCATGTTTTGAATAATACTGTTTTCCATAACCTCTTGCACAGCAACAGCAGCCAAATCGATATTCATGAAGTGTCGGAGATGTAATTCATGTGTTCCACATGAACACCACAGGGACCTTTAAAAGAAAGACTAGAAAAAGCCAACATGTAAATTTCACAGTTAATTCCTGGGCATGGCTTATGTTGGCCAATTAAGCTGTTCTTTCAGCTCCATTACAACGGGGTGTCTTGGGGTTCATTTTTCCCTTACTGTGCCATTTAGGCTTCAAATGGGCAAACGAGCATTGTGCAAGTTGGACGACAAGAAGGGAGTTTGGAGCCTGTTACAAAATGTGTGTACGTGTGTGGGTACAAATCCTGTCTTGTGTACGAGTTCCAAACGTCTATGTGCTGCTGTGCCTCTGTGCCTGTGTGCATGGAAGCCTAATTTGTGCATGAAACAGGAGAGCGTTAATGGCTTTTAAAGATCGCTGGAGTCAAATGAGCGCGCTCATCAGTTAGCCACACACCCCCTGGTGATCACTCAGTGTCGTTAGATTTCATTTCCTGTGGAATAAGAAGATCTCCGTGGATCCAAGACAAATCCCTGCAATTATAGCCACGCTTAAGATGATTCACTACCTTCATTTCTGTCTCACTAGGTGGTGGGTACTGTTGTGTATGCATTATTGAGTTGACTAATACATCAACAGTAATCATTAGAAATACACTAACTTGATTTCTTAGAATTTCTTCCTGAATTTCTCATCGACACAGAAAGCAAAGAGAAACATACAGACGACTGTGCATATATACCTATCTAAACACACACACAAAATGAAACACAGGCAAACATGGAAGTCACCTACATGTCCGTTAATAGCTTTGCCCTGGACATTGTAGAGCATGAGGGCCAGCAGCAAGAGGCACTGAGATAAGGTTCAGCTTTGCATTTGAATAGGGTGTTCTGATTTCTATTCAGTTGGCCTTTGGCCATGCTAGTGCTTAAGTGGTCTGGGCGAGTCTGTCTGGTCTCTACTGTGCCAACCAATGTGCAAGCTCATATCTGGCAATGCGCAATGTCTGTCAGTGTCCAGGACTGTCTGTCTGTCCGTTTGGCTGGATGAGTGTCTGGCTGGTTAATAATCAGCCTGGCTAGCTGCTAATCATCCTCCCAGCTGCAGAAGCAGGTGGCCGTACATACCACAGCTCCCAGTCTCATTCACCATGTGATGTCATCTCTCTGCACCTGGTCACACTGCATTACACATAAGTGAGAAAGCCCGTTTCCCTCTATGAAATCACATGCTGGTCCTGAAGCTGAGAACCTTTGACATTTATTTCTCAATGGAGGCGAGGTAACAGCTCTTGCAGTGAACTGGTAGCTGCTGAGTGAACATCATCAAACTTCTTTGTCCCCTCCTTCACCTCGGCCAAGCCTGGGACTGATCCCAGAGCAGTCTAACAGGCAGAAGCAGCAGTTAGGACACACTCCACTTCGAAATGGAAGCCATTTACTCTGCAACACACAAGGTCACCTTCAACTAGGCACAGCAGCCCAAATTCCTCTGCTGATATGCCCAATGGATGCAACGGCACAGTCATGAAAAGGTCAGGCAGTAAAATGGAATGGAACCACAGCTGTCTTAAAAACCACACTCTTAAACACTTGATCTTGTCTCCCTTCACTTTTGAAAGTGATCAAAATGCTTTGAGTATCACTTTCAAACAGCAGGAAAGGAAAGGAGAGAGGGAGGGGAAGGAAAATGGGGGAAAAAAGAAATAGAGTGATAGAGGGAGGGAGATCTGGTTTCAACTCTGGTCTGCAGCTGTTGAGGGCTCTGGTGGCTGATAGGTGTCCCTTACAGCAAATGTAATCCAAGCCAAACACAATCTCTGTCCACGCCATCGGGAGATCACCAAGTCATAACACATCCGGACCCACGATAACTCTGCCATGGCCCAGGGCCAAATAAAGCCTGGTAACGGTTTAAGAAAAACAGCTGGAGAAAAAGAAAAGAATAAATAATTACTAAATAATAAGTCAACATAAACCAAGTTACATTGAGAAAAAAGAGGTCCTGGTGATGCGTTTTTCTCAAAATCACTACGCAGCCAAAATTGGATTCAATGAACTCTTAGAGCCAGTTTCGAATTTGTTTCCCATGTCCCCCCGCCCCTTCCCTACTTCCTACCTATCCACACAGTTCAGTTGAGAACCTAATGAAGCTGAAATTCTGTGTCTCCTAAGTTCCCATCGGGCTACTTTAAGGAGGGACTGTCCTTCCTTAATGACTGCACAACTAGAAAAACAGCCACAAAAGCCATTTACTTCAAGCATTTGTGTGTGTGCTTGTGCAGTTGGGTAATTGTGTGTGCACAACAGCTTCCAACAAAATATATCCATCAGACTGCCAGTGTGTAGTGTGACAGTCGTAACCCAAAATAAACAGACTGAATCATGAATCTGGTCCTGAGTCCTTACCCTTCCTCAAGATCAATCCCCAGCAATATTGTGCACTCCACAGTGTTGCGCAAAGGCATGTATGCGTGTGAATGAATGTGTGTTTAAGGGTGTGTGTGAAAGTAACCAAGGAAATAATGGGCATTTGAACCAGGAATATCAGTGCAGAAATAACACACCATTCACCACACCAGAGGGTGAATCAATTTCAGCGACATTCGATTCAAACCCATATCAGCTAGCGCCTGAACTTCGGCCCTCCATTCTGTCACCTCCTCCCTAGCTCCATATGATGGATTACCATCTCTGGCAGAGAGAGAGAGAGAGAGGAAGGTGGGGGGGGGGAGGTCAGTCACTACAGGGACACATTCATTGGAGGGGAGCGCTGGGTTAAGGAATTATGGTTTGACAGAGATCTGGGGTGGATAGGACAGGGCAAAGGGTTCTCCAGGGGTCAGAGGATCCAATCCTGGCTGGACTCAATGGCAAGCCAGCCTCAGAACGTAGCAGTCTATAGGGATTTCTCTCAGGGTCACATTTTTCCATTAATATTATTATCACTCACTTGTCCCTTCGCCCACCTGACAGCAAATAGAGTGGTGTCAGGCATATTCATCTATCTGCTAGTAAATGTCACACCTGTGGAACA
The DNA here is from genome assembly GCF_014851395.1 of Micropterus salmoides. Taxonomy (NCBI): domain Eukaryota; kingdom Metazoa; phylum Chordata; class Actinopteri; order Centrarchiformes; family Centrarchidae; genus Micropterus; species Micropterus salmoides. Next base: position 8,187 of record NW_024042607.1, on the reverse strand, counting down.
ATTTGACATAGACTTGGAAACCCCACATGTAAGGTTATCTACACACAGCCTGAAGAACGGATTAACAGACTTATAAAGCAATGGATATTCTGGAAGATATTTCGATGGTCATCAAATTAATTTTGCTTACTGAAAACTGCAAGCTACACAGGGCTTGAATAAATTAAATATATAAGTCAATATTAAAACATAAATCAAAGTGCATTCCATCCATGAACACAGGAGCCTCTGAGCCTGTCTGTGTTTTAAGGCTGATCAATAATCAGCCTGAAGACAGATCTCAATAATTTACAGCTCAGTCTACATCTCAAACTGTCTGATGAGAGTAAACAAAGCGGCAAGGCAGGGTAAGTTCATTTTCTAGAACATGCTTGTCTGAAGGTGCTTACGTTTTACAACAATGCTGCCACGCTTGTACAATTTAGGGACCCAATGTTAATGCAGAGATTTATTTTTCAGTCACTGCAGAGTGAGCACCCACAGTGTGAAGCATGGGTGATGAGACGAATGGGGGTGGAGGAAGCAAGGAGAACGAGAACAGAGAAGGCAAAGCACAGCCAGGCAGGAGAGACAAAGCTATAGCTCTGTATTGTCAGAGTGAAGAGGCCATCAATAACAGTGTCACTATAAGGAGAGAAAGAGGGAGAGTGTGAAGGAGTGAGAGTAGGGTGTATAAAAGAAACACAACAAAATCCGGTGCGACGGGTGCTTCATCTTGCTGGGCACTAATGGGCGTGAGAAGTGGCTGGCTCAGCATTCTTTGCTTGACGGCTCACTCCTCTGCTGACGGGCCTTGGCATCCATGACGGAACGCCACACTCTTGTTTAATCCAGTTTATACACTCGAAGGAGACACAATGGAGGAAGTAGAGAAGTGAAGAGTGAGAAAACAGGAGAGAAAGAGAATGAGAAAGGGCTGAGAAAGATGGTCAAAAGGTCATCCCAAACTTCTCCTCAAATCTCCTCAAACCCTCGATCTCTTTGCCAACTTCCTGCATCTTCTCATCACACTTTCCCTCTTTGTCCTCGGCTCTTACTGCACTACTCCATTATTGCGGTCATTATTCAGCCATAGAGTGCCACGGTCTAGGTATGCTATATTTCCCATCTTCAGCACTATATTCACTTTCACTGAAGGTAAGAAGCTAACACAGAGAGTCTATTTCCCTTGGTGGAGTTGGGGAGGTCAGAGCTGGGACACAAGGTCTGCCGAGGATAGTAAAAGTGCAGTCTCAGGACATATTATGTGCGTGTATGAATGTGCTTGTTTGTGTGACAGTGAAAGGTTAGAGTGCTGGTAGAGACTGCAGTGTATTCCTATGATTTATCTCCATGTGAGAGTTTTCCAAATTTCTGTTCCATTACTGCAGGCCAGTCTTTTTCCATGGGAGTTGAGAGGTGGAGGGAACTCCACATTTTCTGTGGCCATCTGTGGCTGATAAATGAGAGAGCAATCTGCATGCTGCTGTATATGGTTGGCAACAACTGCATGAGTGTGTGTGTGTGTGTGTGTGTGTGTGGGGGGGGGGGGGGGCATTGTGTGAGTAAATCCCAATAGATAACAACACCTCTTTACAGAGGTCAGCAAACTGCAGCAGCACAGACACAGAGCTGACACATTTAATCAGGGATTTTTCTTCTCTCACAGTTTATCAGGGGAAGATATTTCTCACACCCTTGCCTGCCCTCACCATCTCTCTTATCACAGGACAACACTCTCACCTTTTCTGCATCCATACTTTTCGCTTTTCCTCTGTCATGTAACTGCTTCTTTCTGCACTGAACTTGGCCACTTTCAGCAAGAAATCTCAGTAGTGCTGAATAATTAACCAATAGCAATAGTCATTCAGATCATTTTTTCTTTGATATCAAAATGCAAAGATGCGGTTAAGTACATAGCAGAATAACATCTTTTCAGCAACTATGGTGGCATGTTTTTTCTGTAACAACAAAGCTTTTAGAATTCACTGCTGCTCTGATTGGTGGCTTATACTGGCCTCTTCTCCATGGCAACAGCGGCAGAGGCTCATGTGTATTTAGTATTAAGTCCCATCCGCCATGCCAAAATTACAGCCAAAACATGATTTCTCTGAAAACTTATTGGATCATTAAATCATTCAGGAGTGTCTCTTTTACTATGTTCAGTAACACAGAGGATACCATTCAAAGAAAAAATTTAATGGGAATACACAAACACACTTCACTTCAGACACACTGAGATGTACTGTGAGAGTAAAACATATTTAAATACAAATTAGATTGTGCTCAGTTTTTGAGCCCGTGTTTAATTTCCTATCTGTAACGTGCATCATTAATGTGCTGCAATGGTTGCATTGTTGCTGCTTCCTTCATTACCCTTCATTATTTCTCAAGGACTTCAGCGCAGATGAAACCTCAGCCTACTGGGGTTTATACAAGCGTGAGGGCAGGTGTTTGTGTACACTTTTGCACGAGTGTCTGTTGTTTTTATGCACTTGTCACTCCATTTTCTCATTTCCGAAACACAATAATGAGTCAAGATGAGCTTGTGAAAGCATTGGCAGTGCAGCTCAGCCTGACTCCCCACCTGGCCAGCTCCTCCTAGCCTGTCCCTTTATTAGCTTCCCCTCATGCTGGACACAACAGGAACAGCTTGGTACCCTCCCTCCTCTCTTCACCACTCACACCTCTCCCAACTCTATTTTCCTGCTAATTACCTTGTTGTACGAGCACCAAATGCTACCTAACGATTCACTTAATTGCAGAAGTGGTACATTAGATGATATCAAAGGACCTTTTTAAAAGTCATCCAATCCCATTCCAAGCGGCATTTAGAACCAACCCAAGACATCTGTTTCATTTCTGTGTCATTTGCATTTTTAAAGGTTACAAACTGAACAAAGCAACGATACAGATCTACACCTCAAGATTCTGTGTTTTCATTCCCTTGCGATGCCTCTCCCGCCTTACAATTATACACATTTAATACACACACAATCACATACATGTCAGAGGACCTGGGTCACATTCAACACTCAATTAAAAGTGCAACTGATCACCCTACATGCTTTTATCTAGAGCACTACGTACGCGTGCTACCCATCCACCTGAAAAGATGGGGCTAATTAACATTTTCCTATCGCCCCAGGTGTGCCTTGTCACACTTACATATACACCGATATCTGCAGTGCTAGCAATTTATTCAGTAGCAGTGGCTGCAGCTAGCATTTCTGACACAGGCTTCACAATGATTTATGAACCTGCTCATTGACCTAGTTTATTCTGAAAAAGGAAAAGGGGGCACATCTCCTCGTATATGCGGCATATCCATGCCATGGAGCCGGCCTGCAGTCAGTGGAGAGCATGGGAGGAGGAAAAAGATTACAAAGCAGACTGCTCAGACACCCTCTAGGCAACACGTTTACAAGTTCTCCATCTTCTGAAGTACAACACAGTGAACAACAGCTATAATGAAATCTTTTCCCAAATGCAGAAAAGTGATGTCTAAGCATTAACCTCCAACTCTGCACATGCACCAAGGACTTTGATAACATAAGGCAGTGCATGCTCTTGTCAACCCATTTGTGAACAATGTGTGCTCAACATCTAACAGCACTAAAAGGAAACATGTTTAAAAGACTAAGCCCAGTAACCGCATCAGTCCCCTCAATCTGGCCCACATTAATAATGCAGAGGCACCTCTCAGAGGCCTCTTCCCCCTCTTCCTCTCCAGTCTACCTTTCCCCATCTAACAGAGAGAGTGGTGAGTGCTGCCCAGCTTGATGTCCAGCATGCAGCAGTGCCACTATGCTCACTGGACACTGAGTTCAATCTGTTTCAGAGCTGCAATTCAATTATCTCACCAGGGTTCTGCTCAACCACTCGTGAACGGAAGGGGGGCAAAGGTGTGTTCAATATGAGGGAGGGAGGGAGACAGAGGAAGGTGAAAGGCGGGGGGTGGGGGCAAGATATATCATTAACACAAACCCAGTTCAACATGGATATAGATTTAAATGCTGCTTTTTCCTGTGCGATTAGCTTTGGCTTTACAATCACTAGACGGATGTCAGGACCTGATAAAGCTAATCACTGCAGTAAGCCAATGCGGTGGGATTTAGCACCCCACCCCCTTCTGCCCCAGTCCCCCTAAAGACCTGGCTGAAAGAGAAAGCTGAGAAAGCCCTGGGCCCAAAACAAGCTGGGCATGGAGTGCTCCACAAAATGACCCTCCCCCTTTGGGATCTACGATAGGAAAACAAAAAATACAAAAAGAAAACACTGCAGATGGTCATATCTTTATGTCAGTGAGGTATTTTTACACAGTATATAATTGATCATAACTTCATTTTTGTTGTTAAAAATACTTACTGTTTAAATATATATTTCACAAAGAAGTGGGACATATTAATTGATTTATTAACTACACTTAAAGACAGATGAAAACTACTATATTTAAGAGAGATGGAGCATGAGAGAGGGTGCATTCAAATAATGAAAATAACACTGTGGCAAAAGAACAATGGCGCTACATTAGACAAGTGCTGCACTGATTCTATTCGTTCTGGTGCCCGAGGCCGGACACTTGATTGGTTCAGACACCAGTCCTGCAGATCAGCTTCAGGAAATTCCTACTAAATATCCATTAAACTTGCAACAAGTCACTAATGTGTTATTATAATACCCCATGTGCATATTTCTTACTCCTCATCCCGTCCATTTTCTATGAAGTGCCTCAGAAGGCTTTGATCCGCTCATGATCAATTGATTCATATCAACACTGTTCTACTTCATCATAATCAAGTAACATAGTAGACTCTGTTGAACTGCACTTGACCCACCTACAAAACCGCTTCCTATACCCACTCCATCTCGGTCAGGCCAACACTGCTGTCATTTTTAAACCGTGAAGTTGGGTCAGGTCAATTTAAGCAAAACTGTGTGAGGTAGTGTAGTGCCAACATGGGTTTATCCATAAATGGAACTGGAAGATCTGTGACAGGAGATCTTACGATTTTTGACAAACAAGTAAATGTAGACAAGGACTCATTTTGATTAATTTCATCCCTCCCCGTTAGTGTTCCTCTGGTAACACTTGCACCCTTGGCAAAAACTTATTTCTGTGCCCAAAGATGGTCCTGGTTGGGCTTATTGATGTAGAACAAAGGTAGAAGATGAAAAAAGATCCAGAAAATCCAGTTAGAAGGCGTATTAATTACCAAGATGTTACACAGTTGTTTATATCTCTATCTTGGTGTCTGCAAAGTGACTAGTAAATTAGCCCAGGGCAACAAGCCACGCACTACATGTATTTTTGTCTACAGTAAGGTATCTGGATAAAAGGTTTTTGGCCAGGACAGTGTGTTGCCTGACAATGGGACAGCTATGTACAAGGTACAGTTCTGTATTTGTGTTTTTTTATAAAGAGTGTGGCCTGTGGCTTTGGTCCGAACCGCTATCTCTCAATCCCAGTATCACTAGTATTACCCATTAAAGGTGTCTTCTTATTTCTTCACCTTCCTAGCTCTGTCCTATCCCCATGTCTCCAGGCCTCCTGACCTCTCACCCGTCACATTTAAGCCATTCAAGCAGTCAATGCCTCTATTCAATCCCCACTGCTGCTCAACTCATATTACATGAGTGAGGTAGAGAGAGTGTACTGAAAATAAAGGATAAGAAACAGTATGAGAAGGGGAAAATAAAATAATCTGGAGACTTCATAAATTTTTCATGAATTTTCATTTAGAGTGGGAGAGCCCCCTTACAGCAATCGATAGATCAAGCTGCTGTCATGCAGTTAGCACCTGGGGGCTGCTGAAAAGCCCTCGGGAAGACAGGGGACAGGATCAGAGGCGGAGAGCAACCCCCTCCTCTCAACACACAAAGTCCATTTCCCAAAGATCACAAACCACCCACTACCCATCCTACTACCACTTATCATTGTAATCACCTTAGAAATACAGTTACAGGTCACTCCTACTACGAGGGAAATATTATTTCTGCTCAGAATATTGTCAAACCTTTAATAAGCAAAATGTTGTTTTCTGTTTACTAAGGAGAATGGGAGAGTAGCATCTTGTTAAATTGAAAATTAATAGAAGTTAATTTCACTAACTTTACAATGCCTAAAGTTCACGTCACTTATGGTTTGAAATCTCAAAGTCTCCCATCCATGTTAAATAACACAAATCAAGGGAAGCATCTAAAAAATGTGAAAATCACTAAACATACATATTATAGCAGGATTATGTCTCATGAAAATAGCCCTTGTCTGTAACACAGTCTTTTTTTACCTAAAATTACAATGAGTAAAAACATCATAAAGACATGGAGACTTTCCGCTCCGCCTTATGTGCAGTTGAGGTGCCTCGGAGCTGCTCCATAGGAAGCCCAGCCTGAGCCTCCTTGGGGGGAGGCTCATCTTCAAAGGTAATTTCATCCACAGCTCAGGTTCTGCCTGTCAGTGTTCACCAACACAGTCCAGGCAGCCTGTGTCAAATGTCCGTCAGGATTTTGATCTGTGCATGACGTTCTACCCCACCCACCTTAGAGAGACCCATGCCTGCTATGCCATCATGTCTGTCTCATTTAGTTTGACAGTAGCTTTATGTCCAAGTCAAAGGTCTGCAAACTTCAATAAAATGTTCTTGAGGTAAAAATATATAAAATTTATCTCATGTCCTGTGTTGAAAAACTCATTCTGCACAACTCATTATCCCCCCAAAATCACATGTAGTGAGACTGGGAGCTTAATTGTCCCTTATAGACCTACAGTAAATTATTACAGTGTGCAAACAGAGAACACCAAAGCAAGATGGAATGAACTCTATTCCCTACAGTAAGAACCATTTCATTTTCCATTATGTATATAAAAAAAGATTGCATAATGTTGACAGGAAATATTCTCTCTCAATTTTCTTGTGCTGAATATAAAATTATTTTCAATATATGGAAGCAGCAAGATCAAGACTTTTCTTCATCTAGCAAAAGGACTTGTGCAAAAAAATCTAAGCAATGCGCAAAGAGGAGATATTAAGAAGAGTTTTGACTCACATGCTACTTCCAAAGATGCATTACGGCTGACAGCCTCCCCCAGGTAGTTCCGGGCCACGCAGACATAGGCTCCCTCATCTGGTTTGCTCCGCCGTCCATGAACTATGCGAAGGAAGAAAAGAGAGCCACTGGGCAGCAGCATGCGGTGAGAACGAGGGTCATCTTTGTCCGTTTCCACTCGCTCTCCATCCTTGTACCACTCCACTGTTGGGGTTGGCCGCCCCTCTGCTTTACAGTTGAGAGTGGCGGGCTCCCCTTTGGAGACAATCAGGTCAGATGGGTGCTCCACGATCCGGGGTGGGGAGTCCTCCTGGCGCAGACGGGATCCTGGAGGAGAAAGAGATGCAAATCAATCATAGACGAAAAACATAGACTTTTAGCATCGTTTCAGCTCAATATTTTAATATTAATAGAGATTCTAAAATCAATAGCCCCATCTATTAACATGATAGTCAGCAGGTACACTACGTAAATAGGGAAAAGGTAGAGATTAAATTAAAAACACAACATGATTACATTCCCCATCTAGCAGGGCTAATGTGACAACCTTTGATCTACATACAACCAAAAACTCAAATTCAGGTGCCAAATCAGCACTGTTGGGGAGAAGGACATACAAGTTATTTTACTTAATTTGCTGCCACGCTACCCAGATGGGGATAAGCAATGGAAAATGGATGGAAGAACTTAACTAATAGTTACTAAAGCTGGGTTAGAAGCATGTAAAAAAACAACATATATTGGACCTTTAATCACAACAAAAGGCCAGTCAAAAGACAGCCATCTGGTCATCTCAACCCTATATGCAAGGGCTTGTGGGTAATTGGACCCATGGGTGAAGAGTGAATGGAGGCATATAGTCAGCTTACCTACTAAGTATACAGACACCCAAATTACATATTTGGCTTTCTTTAGGGTGCAAACAAGTACAACTGTTTTATATGTGATGTGAATATGAATGATGGGGGTCCAGACTAATGTCAAATGCTAATCCCCTGTGGCTCAAAACCATGGCCCACTCTTTTTTATTGGGACTTGCAGTGGGTGAGCTCAGGGAATCTGGCAGCTAAGATAATGCTCCCCAAGTCAGAGTGCAGTGTGTGTCTTCGTGACCAGGTCTTAACCACGGAGATAAGGTGTTGTAAGCCACACACGCAT